>NC_063338.1:73351067-73428536 GCF_021869965.1 Rhincodon typus
ACCTGTCCGTCCTCCCTGGACTGACCTATCCCCTCCCTAACTCCCCATCTACACTCACCTTTACTGGCTCCATCCCCGCCTCTTTGACCTGTTTGTTTCCTCTCCACCTATCCTCTCCTCTATCCATCTTCTATCTGCCTCCCACTCTCTCCCTATTTATTTCAGAACCCTCTTCCCCTCCCCCTTTTCTGATGAAGGGTCTAGGCCCGAAACGTCAGCCTTTCTGCTCCTATGATGCTGCTCGGCCTGCTGTGTTCATCCAGCCCTGCACCTTGTTGTCTTGGATTTGTCTCTGTTTGCTGCCAGTCCCCCTTCATGTTTGGCAGTTGCCTCCCTTATTTTATCTTGCACTTTCTTTCTGTTTTTTTCATCAACTGCATTATCAACCATACATCTGTCATATGTCCCCTTCTTCTGCTTCACCTGACCCTTGTTATTTTCCATAAGTAAGCTGAATCTTGTGATAACATGATCACTGTTCCCTCGAAGTTCCTTTCCTGACACTTAATACACATGACTCATCTCAGTCTCCAGAATGAGATGCATCGATGCCTCTTTCTTCAATACACTAGAAATATACCTGATCAATAAAATTATCCTGAATGCATTTAGAAACTCTTGCCTCCTTGGCTTTTACACTATTAGTAACCCATCTACATTAAGATCAGTCGTCTCATCATTGCTAAATCTGTCATTTTTGCAACACTGTAATTTTTTGGCAAATTTATTCCTCCATTTTTTTTCCAACTATTTGGCAGCCAATTGAACATACCTAGTGCTTAGAATATCGCTTAGCACAAAGAAAGATGTTTGTTTTTGCTGAAGGTCAGTCATCTCAGCCCAAGGACATCTGTACAGAAGTTTGTCAGGGTAGTGTCCTGGCCCAATCAACTTCAGCTGTTTCATCAATAACCTTCCCTCCAGCATAAGGGATGTTCATTGATGATTGCACAATTTTCAACACATTTTGTGACTCCTCAGATACTGAAGCATCCATGTTCAAATGCAGCAAGACCTGGACAATATCCAGACTTCAGCTGAGAAGTGGCAAGTGATATTTACGCCACATAACCTTAGGCAATGAGCATCTCCAACAAGAGAGAATCTATCTATTGTCACTTGAGATTAAATAGTATTATCATCACTGAATTTCCCCCACTGTCAACCCCCTGGGGGTTACCATTGACCTTATAAATCTTGTGGCTACAACAGTAAGTCAGAGGCTAGGAACCTTGCAGTGAGTGACTCATCTCCTGACTTCCTGAAACCTGCCCTCTATCTACAAGATACAAGTCAGGAGTGTGATGGAATATTCCCCATTTGACTGGATAACTGCAGCTCCAACCAAACTCAATACAAAGTAGCCCACGTGATTGACATCACAACCCCAAATATTCACTTCCTTCACCATTGACACTAGTCACTCTCCAGCAGCACATCGGAAAACCTGAGAATTCCCTTTCTTCACTGTTGCTCCAGCTGGGATGTTCTTTCTTCCAGCGAATTCCTGCAAAGGCTTTTGTAGCAGTTTCTCTCTAAAGAGTGTGATTTCCCCTTAAGATCAACAGGCTGCCTGAATGATGTGCAAGGTTGCCACAGAACTAGTTATGCACAGTGCTGGGACTCCTGATGTACATTTTAATCAAACACAGTGTGGGTCGCATTCAGCTGAGTACTACAAAAATAGAAATAAGGAAACATCATAAAATTTGCACAACACCTGTCTCAATGGGACCAGGCACCAACCAATTTTGAGCAACAATGCCTGTGGCCAATAACAGGAGCAAAACAATGCTTAGTTCAGAGGATCATTTGGATTGCACTCTTTGGAATGACGCGGTGCACCAATATTTGATACTTTTAAGAATCTATTGTTGCAGGCAAAATTAGTTTCCTGCAGAGCTTCATTTATGTGAGCTGGAAAGCAATGGTTATTGCTTAAAAATGCATTAATTAATTCTTTGATAAATGACAAACATCTGAAAATGGTTTTAAAACCTACAGATAATTATTCATATAGTCTCAGGCCTTGTGAAAATAGTGAGAGACTCTCTCTCATCACATTGTTATTGTCTGCTGCTTTATGGTTCTATAGTTCAAAAGTTTATTTTTCATTTTGATTATTTAGTTATTTAGTTTTGATCATTTCTGTCCACATCATGATTAAGAGGCTCAAAATGTAATTATTGGGATGGGATTGGAGTAAAAACCGGAAATACTATATATGTTGAAGGAAAGCGCCTTACTAGTGAGTAAGGTTGGAGTTTAGGGCAGGACAGGGCTCAGTGGTTAAGCATTGCTGCCTTACAGTACCAGGGACTTGGGTTCAATTTCAGCCTTAGGTGACTGTCTTTGTGGAGATTGCATGCTCCTCCTGTGTCTGTGTGGATTTCTGCTGGGTGCTCTGGTTTCCCCACACAGTCTAAAGATGCGCAGCCTAGGTGGATTGACCATGCCAAATTATCTGTAATGTTCAGGCTAGGTGGATTAGATATGGTGGATCTGGGTGGAATGCTCTTTGGAGGGTCAGCGCAGACTTGATGGCCCAAAGGTCTCTTTTTGCACAGTAGTGATTCTGTTATTACAAATCAGCTTGTGGTTAATAAGGACACTGAATTTGCCTCCTAATTGGTTTAGCTTGAAAGGACAGCCAGACAAGTGGAGGGTCCAAAGCAATATAATGACTTTGAACATTACAGAGATCCAAAGGAGTTTTGGCTTAAGTTTAACTTAATACAACATTTCATAAGATACAAACTCGCATATATTTAATTTAATATTTAATAAATTCTTTATGGTGCTGTCTATCTCCAGTGCAAATTCACCTCAAGAATAAGGATTACCAATTAGTTTACTCTAAGTTTTTGATGTCAAACCTTCAAACTGAATACAGGAACAAGGATGTCTTGTGGCAATTATACAGGGCATTAGTGAGGCTGAACCTGGAATATTGTGTACAGTGTTACTCTCCTTATCTAAGGAAGGATGCTCCTGCTATAGAGGGAGTGCAGCAAAGGTTTAGCACATTGACTCCTGGAATGGCAGGACTCATGTATGAGGAGAGATTGAGTCAGTTAGGATAGTATTGAATCCAGAGCATTTCTATTCAATTCCTTCTCCACAGTATGATATCACTCATCTGCTGTCTGTTGTTTTTTCTCACACATCAACCATCTTTTTTTAAACCATCTTCATGTACTATGCTGAATTTTTGCCATTTTTAACTTTTCAATGGACTTCAACTGGTAGAGCTTTCAACAATCCAGATGGGATGCCTTTTCCTCAGAAAAAGGAATGGGGGTTTATCACACAGAAAATCTCCCTTCTCGACACAGATTTGCTATCTGGTAGACATTTCTTAAAGTCACTTAAGATAATTGATCCAAAGGTCAGTTATTGTCTGTATCTTTTTTGTTAACCTTATATTTCATCTTAATGAGGTCTTTCTAGCATTCATTAATTCTTTGATAACAATCATCATTAGTATACACATATAACGTGAAATCATTGAAGTGTTGATGGTCAAGTCAGCTGGTGAGGGACCCAGGCTGCCTTTTTGGAAAGCCATGCCAAATCCCATGCGAATCAGGCAGTGGATTGATGATGAAAAGGACTTCCCCTAGAATAGAAACATAGAAATGTAGAAGATAGCAGCAGGAACAGGCCATTCAATGCTTCGAGCCTTATCCACCATTCATTATGATTATAACTGATCATCAAGCCTAATATCTTATTGCTGGTTCCACCACAGCCTTGACCGTACATCAGGGGTGGGATATATATTTAAGGGTTGGTACCCAACGGACGATGCGATCATTAATTTGATGATACACCCTATTGTTGTATTGCTTGAATTGATGCTATTCTAGTGTAGGTTACATACACTTATTATATGTTCTCTTACGGCTATTGCTGATTTGTGTCTGCATTTGCAATCGTCACATGAGCTGTCAAATATCATTGGGGTGATTCGTGAAGGATTTGGCCTTAACCAAATTCCATGGAAATAAATTCCACAGGCTCACTCCTCTCTGGGAGAAGAAATTTCTCCTCACCTCAGTCCTAAAAGTTCTACTCTTTATCATTAAACTGTGACTCCTGGTAGTGAACTCTCTCACCATCAGAAACATCCTTCCTGCTAACCTTTCTAGTCAAGTTAGAATTTTATTGGTTTTTTTTGATGTTCCGCCTTATTCTTCTAAGCTCCAGTGAATACTGTCCTAACTGACTCAAGCTCTCCTCATACATGAGTCCTGCCATTCCAGGAGTCAATTTGCTAAACCTTTGCTGCACTCCCTCTATAGCAGGAGCATCCTTCCGTAGATAAGGAGAGTAACACTGTACACAATATTCCAGGTTCAGCCTCACTAATGCCCTGTATAATTGCCACAAGACATCCTTGTTCCTGTATTCAATTCCTCTCACTATGAAGACCAACATACACTTTGCCTTCTTTACTACTGGCTGTACCTGCACACTTACCTTCGGCAACTGGTGCACAAATACACCCAGGTCTCTGAATATTCTTCTCTGTCTCAATTTACAGCCATTCTAATAATAACCTATTTTTGCGCCCAAGTGGATGACCTCGCATGTGTCCGCATTATATTGCATTTACTAAGCGTTTGCCTACTCACTCAGACTGTCCAATTTACAATGCAACATCTCTGCATCCTCCTCACAACTCACCCTTCCACCCAACTTAATCTCACCTGCAAATTTTGAGATATTGCGATTAGTTCCTTCATCTATATCATTAACCATTTTGTGTGCAGTTGGGGTCCAAGGACAGTCCTTGCAGTACCCACTAGTCATTGTCAGCCATTCAGAAAAAGAATCATTATTTCAATTCTTTGTTCCCTGTCTGCTAACCAATTTTCTATCCATCTCAATATACTACCTCCAATCCCATGTGTTTTAATCTTACACATTAATCTCTTTTGTGGGATTTTGTCAAAAGCCAAATTAACCATGGTCACTGCCCTCCCCCATCTCCCAGATCAACTCTACTTGTTATATCTCAAAACATTCCAGTAGTTTTGTCAAGAATGATTTCCCTTTGTAAATTGTGCTGACTTGTGTCTGATTCTATTACTGTAAGTGCTCTGCTATAAAATCTTGACAATTGCGTCTAGCATCTTCCCCACTCCCAATGTCAGACTCACTGGTCTATAATCCAGTTTTCTCTCCGCCTCTTTTTAAAATAGTAGAATTACATTATCTATCCTCCAGCATGTAGGAACTGTTTCCAAACACCATTTCTCTACCAAATAGATTTGTTTCAGTTCCTCTCTCTCACGAAGCCCTATGTTCCCCATCATTTCTGGTATGTTATTCAGGTCCTCCTTTGTGAAGAGAGAATCAAAGCTTGAATTTAGTTTGTCAGCTATTTCATTGTTCCCCATTATAAATTTTTCCATTTCTGACTGTAAGGGACCTGCATTAGTTTTAACCCATTCTTTTCTCTCTTTTAATAGCCACATAAACTTTTCAGTCAGTTCTTGTACTCCCTGCAAGCTTATCTCAGACTCTATTTTCCTCTTCTTAATCAATCCCTTAGCCTTCCTTTGTTGACTTCTAAACTGTTCCCAATCCTCAGTTCTGTTGTTTATTTTTTTGCCAATTTTTACACCTCTTTTTTGCATCAAATGCTGCCTCTAATTTCCTTCGTAAGTCATGATTTGGCCAATCTTGTACCAGATAGGAATAAACAATTTCTGTTGTTCACCCATTCGTTCTTTGAATGTTTGCCATTGTTGTTCCATTGTCATTCTTTTCAGCAACATTTCCCAATCGGCCCTAGCCAGCTCACACCTCATACCATTGCAATTTCCTTTATCAAGTTTCAAGACCCTAGTGTCAGATCATCTACCTTACTCTCCATTTCGATGAAGAATTCTATCATACTATGGTTGCCCATTCCCAAGGAGCCTCTCCATGGCACAGGGAGACGAAAGGAAAGAGAAATGTAGTTGTAATCCAGCATGGTATAGTCACGGGAATAGACACCGTTCTCTGTGGTGAGAATCGAGAGTCCTGAAGGCTATGTTGCCTGCCTAGTGGCCAAGTTCACGATATTTCATCTGATCTGCAGGCAAACTTGTAATGGCAGTGTAAATAAGGTCCATGTAGGTACCAACAACATAGGCAGCAAGAGGAAAGAGGTTCTGCTGAGGGATTATGAGTAGCCAGGTTCAATTTCATGGAAAATTATGGAGAATGTTAAAGGAAGGAGGGCTCAGCACAGGTCACGAAAGTTACCAGAACAAGTAATAGGACAGAGAGTATGGAAACAGTCAGGAATCCAACTACAGACACAGCAGATGAGGGAACAACTGTGAGAAGGGAGGCAGTCAATGCGGGACTGAAGGTGTTGTACTTAAATGTATGCAGTATGCGAAACAAGGTAACTGAGCTTAGAGCACAGATTGAAATTGGAAGGTACAATGTTGTGGGTATCACAGAGACATGGCTGCAAGTGGATCAAGGTTGGGAACTAAATATGCAAGGACACATGTCCTATCGAAAAGACAGGCAGATGGGCACAGAGGGCGGTGATGCTTCATTAGTAAAAGTGTTAGAGAGGTGTAGAATCTGTGTGGATAGACTGGAGGAACTGCAAAGGGAGAAGGACCCTGGTGGGAGTTATATACAGGCTCCTTAGCAGTAGTCAGGCTGTGGAGAAGGAAAGAAATCAGGAGACAGAAAAGGCATGCAAGAAAGGCGCTAAAATAATGATCAGGGAGACTTCAATATGCAGATTGTGGTAGAGCCCCCAAAGGAGCAGGCAATTCTAGATTTGGAGATGTGTAATGAGGCGGACATGATTAGGGAGCTTAAGGTGAAGGAAACCTGAGGGGACAGTGACCGTAATATGATAAAATTCATCCTGCACCTAGAGGGAGAAACTGGAATCAGATATAATATTGTTACAATTGAGAAAAGGTAACTACAAAGACATAAGGGAGGATCTGGCTAGATTGATTGGAAGGCGAGCCAGTCAGGGAAGACAATGGAACAGCAACAGTAAGAGTTTCTTGGGGGGTAATTCGGGAGACACAGAAGCAAATTCATCCCAGGTGAAGAAATATACTAAGGGGAGGAAGGGGTAACCACTGCTGACAAGGGAAGTCAGGAGCATCATAAAAGCAAAAGAAAAAACATACAATGTGGTGAAGATTAGTGGGAAGCCTGAAGTTTGGTAAGCTTTAAAAACCAGCAGAGAACAACTAAAAAAGCTATAAGGGGGAGAGAAGATGAAATATAAAAGTAGACTAGCTAGTAATATATAAAAAAAAAATTGCAAGAGTTTTTTTTCAGGTATCTAAAAAGTAAGAGAGTGTAAAAAGTCGACATTGGGTGACTGGAAAATAAGGCTGAAGGAGTAGTAAAGGGGTGTAAAGAAATGGAGGAAGAACTGAATATTTACTTTGTAGTTTTCACAGTGGAAGACTCCAGCAGCACACCAGAAATTCAAGAGAGTCATTGGGCAGAGGTAAGTGTAAGGAGAAGGTTCTGGGGAAGGTGAAAGGTCTGAAGTTGGATAGATCACCCTGACCAGATGGACTACACCCCAGATTTCTGAAGGAGACATCTGAGGAGATTGTAGAGACATTGGTGATGATCTTTCAGGAATCACTGGAATCAAGGAAGGTTCCAGAAGACTGTAAAATGCAGAGGTAACACCCCTGGTTAAGAAGGGAGGGAGGCAGAAGGCAGGAAATTATAGGCCAGTGAGCCTGACTTCTGCCATTGGTAAGGTTTTCAACTCTATTATTAAGGATGAAATGACAGAGAACTTGGAAATGCATGGTAAAAGAAGGCTGAGTCAGCATGACGTCATCAAAGGGGCGG
This sequence comes from Rhincodon typus, assembly GCF_021869965.1. NCBI lineage: Eukaryota > Metazoa > Chordata > Chondrichthyes > Orectolobiformes > Rhincodontidae > Rhincodon > Rhincodon typus. The sequence continues at coordinate 73,358,922 of NC_063338.1, forward strand.
GGTCACTTGACAAATCTTTAGAATTATTTGAGGAAGTAGTGAGCAAATTAGAGAAGAGTCAGTGGACGTGGTCTATTTGGATTTCCAGAAGGCCTTTGATAATGCTGCATATGAGGCTGCTAAATGAGAGCCCTTTGTGTTAGGGGCAAGGTACTGATGATGGAGAGAGGACTGGCTGACTGATAGACATAGAGAACAGGGATAAAGAGGTCTTTTTCAGGATGCCAGCTGTTGACTAGTAGAGTTCCACAGGCATTTCTATTGGGACCACAAGTATTTACTTTATAGACTAACAATCTGGACAAAGGAACTGGGGGTATTGTTGCTAAGTTTGCAGATGACCCAAAGGTTTTGTGGAGGGACAGGTAGTGTTGAGGAGGTGGGGAGGCTGCAGAAGGACTTGGACAGGATAGGAGATTGGGCAAAGAAGAGGCAAATGGAAAACAATGTGGGAAAGTGTGAGGTTACGCACTTTGGGAGGAAGAATAGAGGCATAGATTATTTTCTAAATGCGGAAAGGCTTTGGAAATCTGATGCACAAAGGGACTTTGGAATCCTACTTCAGGATTCTCTTGATGTTAATATGCAGTTGCAGTTGGCAGTTAGAAAGACAAATGCAATGTTGATGTTTGTTTCAAGAGAGAAAAGCAGACATGTACTGCTGAGGTTGTATGTCTCTAGTCAGACCACATTTGGAATATTGTGAGAAGTTTTGGGGCCCGTATGAAAGGAAGGTAGCGGTGGCTTTGGAGGAGGTCCAGAAGAGATTTACAAAAATGATCCTGGGGCTTGAAATATAAGGAACGGTTAAGGACTTTGGGCCTGAACTCAGTGGAGTGTAGAAGGATGGCGGAGCCGGGAGACTGAAGCTTACACAATGCTGAGAGTCCTGGATAGAGTGGATAGGGAGATTTTTCCACTAGTTGGAGAGACTTGGATGCAAGGGCTAAGTCTCAGGGTGAAAGGATGACCCTTCAGAACTGAGATGATGAGGAATTTCTTCAGGCAAAGGGTGGTGAATCTGTGGAACTCACTGTCACAGAGGGCTGCAGAGGCCTGGGCGTTAATTGTATTTAAGACAAGATAGATAGATAGATAGATTCTTGATTGGTAAGGAGATTAAGTGTTACAGGGTGAATGGGTTTGAGAAACATATCAGCCATAATCAAATAGCAGAGTGGACTTGATTGGCCATATGTCCTAATTCTGCTCCTATGTCTTATGGTCTTAAGAACTCTCATGACTGCATTACCAATTACTCTTTTGTCATTGCATAATATCTAAGATAACCTGATCTATAGTTGGTTCCCCAATACATTGGTCCAGGAAACCATCCCATTTACACCCCAGGTTTTCCTCTTCTATGTTATTGTGACTGGTTTGATTTGCCCTATCTATATGCAGATTAAAATCACCCATAATTACAGATGCATCTCTGATTTCTTGTTTAATTTCATTCCCAACATCGCCACTACAGTTTGTGGTCTATATACCCTGACGTTTTTTGGCCCTTAGTATTTCTGAATTCTACCCACACAGATTCTACATTGTTTGAACTAATATCCTTCCTCAATATTGTGTTTATATTCCCTTGAAACATAATGCAATTCCACTGCCTTTTTCTTTTCATCTGTCCTTCCTAAATTCTGAACAACCCAGGATGTTCAGTTCCCATCCCTAGCCTTTCTGTAGCCAAGTCAGAAGCCAGAAGGCGAAGGATTCCAGTACACCACCATTCCACCGAATTAAATTCCCTTCCAACCTTTAAGCTTGCCACCAGCATGAGCGTAGGATTCCAACCATCATCTCTTGTCTCTTAGGCACCATCTATGAATATGATTAGGGCCTCTCATTCTCACAGTCATTCATCCCATTTCTGATGAAAGTTCACAGAACTGAAACATTAACCCTCCATAGATGGGGGCCACCTAACATACTGAGCAGTTCTTGCAAATTTTGGTTTTATTTCAGACTTTCAACATCTGCAGTATTTTGTTTTTGTTACTAATTCTAGTTGAATGATCAAACATTGTTTGGGACTTTCCTTAGATGCGTTAATCACTGAGTATATGATTTTTTAAAAATTCATCTTTAGCATTAGATGCATTATCATCCCTTAAGGTTCTTGTGGCTTTTCTGTCCTCTTTCTGTTGTAATCATACCAATTTTTTTTTTGCTAATATTTTTCCCCTAAAGTATGCAACAGTAGATTTTATTTATAGAAATATCAGGTGTAAAAGCAAGGAAGTTATTATAAATTTTTAAAAAACACCGAAGTATTGTGTCAAGGTCTATGCAAAGCTATCAGACAGGGTGCTGTAGGGATTTACAGGAATAGTTCCGCGTATGAGAAATTTTAGTTATGTGGATAGATTGGAGGTGTTGGGACTGATTCCCTTGGAGAAGCAAAATTTGAGAGGAGATTTAATAGAGGTATTCAACATCCTGAAGTACCTGAAAAAATTGAATAAGAAGGAACTATTCACATTGATGGAAGTATTGAGGACACAGACTTAAAGTAATTGGCAAAAGAAACAAAAATAAATGAGGAAAATACTTTCCATGCAGCAAACAATTAGGGTCTGACATGCACTGCCTGACAGCGTGGTGGTTGCTGGTTCCACCAAAGCATTCAAGAGGGAAATGTAGGTTCAAATCCGACATTGGCAACTGGTTGAAAGTGATGTTAATTAATAACTCTGGAATACAAAGTAAGCGATGATCATGAAATTTTCTTCGATCTTTGAAAAAATCCAACTGATTCACTGATTTCCATCAGGAAAGAACTCTACCACCTTTACGTGGCTAACTTACATGTGACTTCACAGCAAATGGCACAGCAAACCATTCAGTCAAAGGCCATCAGGAATGTTAGCCTTGCCAGAGATGCCCACGTTCCATGAACGAAAATAAATAAAACAAGTACAAGGTGAATTGCCCCTTCAGAGACCCAGCATGCACACAATGGGGCATGTGGCCTCCCTCAGTGATACAACCATTCTGTGATTCTGTATTTTCTCTTCGCCCCTTTGACCATCATTTTCTTGCACTTCAAAACTTATAGACATTTTAAAACTCCGAAATGACAAAGACATTGAAGAAGTTCTTCATTAAAAAGTTGACACCACTCTTACATTTGAATATGAAGGTTATGAATGAAGGCCATTTTACAATCTAAGCCAGCATTTCAGTGCAGTGGAAACAAAAACTGCTGGAGATCGGTGGGTCAGGTAGTATCCATGAAGAGAAAGCAAAGTGATAGTAAAATGTAGGGTATGCAGGGTAGTTTGATCTTAGAGGAGGATAATAGGATGGCACAACATCATGGGCCGAAGGGCCTGTACTGTGCTGTACTGTTCTATGTTCTAATGTTTTGTGTTTAGATGACCCTTCATCAGAACTGAAGTGAAATGGTGAGGGAACAGCATTTATGCAATAGTAGGTTGGAGGGTGCAGTACTTGGGGAGAAGTGATGTTGAGAGTTCAGAACTGCTAACGTCCTTTCTCCCCTAGCACTCTACCCTCCTCCCCCCCCCCAACTATTGCATAAATGCTGTTCCCTCCACACATCACATCAGTTCTTATGAAGAGTCATCTAGATATGAAATACTAGCCTGCTTTCTCTCCATGGATGCTGCCTGACCCATTGTGACCGCCAGCATTTTTTATTTTGGTACAAATTCCAGCATCTGTAGTACTTTGCTCCTACTTTCAGTAAAGTGCAGTACTTATAGTCATGGAGTTACACAGCATGGAAACAAACTCTTCTGTCCAACTCGTCCATGCCAATCAGATATGCTAAACTGATCTAGTCCCACTTACCAGCATGTGGCCCATATCTCTCTAAACCCTTCCTATTCATGTAGCTATTCAGATGGATTTTAAATGTCATAACTATACTTGCCTGCACCACCTCCTGTGGCAGCTCATTTCATGCACACAGCACCCGCTGTGTAAAAATGTTGCCCCTTAGGTCCCTTTTAATCTTTCCCCTTTCACATTAAACCTGTGTCGTCTAATTTTCGATTCCCCTTCCCTGGGAAAAAGACCTAGGCTATTCACCCTATTCATGCCCCACATGATTTTATGAAGCTTTGTAAGGTCACTCCTCAGCATCCAATGGTGCAGGGAAAATAGCCCAAGCCTATTCAGCCTCTCTCTATACCTCAAATTCTCCAATCCTGGCAACATCCTTGTAAATCTTTTCTGAACTCTTTCAAGTTAAACAGCATCTTTCCTTAGCAGGAGACCAGAATTGAATGCAGTACTCCAAACATGGCCTCACCAATGTCCTGAACAGCCACAACATGACATCCCAACTTCGATACTCAATGCACTGACCAATGAAGGTAAGCACGCCAAAAGCTTCCTTCTCCGCCCTGTCTTGTGACCAGTGGTGTTCCACAGGGATCCGTGTTGGGACCACTGTTATTTGTGATATACATAAATGATCGGGAAGAAGGTATAGATAGTCTGATTAGCAAGTTTGCAGATGACACTAAGATTGGTGGAGTAGCAGATAGTGAAGGGGACTGTCGGAGAATGCAGCAGAATATAGATAGATTGGAGAGTTGGGCAGAGAAATGGTAGATGGAGTTCAATCCAGGCAAATGCGAGGTGATGCATTTTGGAAGATCCAATTCAAGAGCGAACTATATGGTAAATGGAAAAGCCCTGGAGAAAATTGATGCACAGAGAGATCTGGGTGTTCAGGTCCATTGTTCCCTGAAGGTGGCAACGCAGGTCGATAGCGTGGTCAAGAAGGCATATTGCATGCTTTCATTCATCGGACGGGGTATTGAGTACAAGAGTTGGCAGGTCATGTTGCAGTTGTATAGGACTTTGGTTCGACCACATTTGGAATACTGCGTACAGTTCTGGTTGCCACATTACCAAAAGGATGTGGATGCTTTGGAGAGGGTGCAGAGGAGGTTCACCAGGATGTTGCCTGGTATGGAGGGTGCTAGCTATGAAGAGAGGTTGAGTAGATTAGGATCATTTACATTAGAAAGACGGAGGTTGAGGGGGGACCTGATTGAGGTTGACAAAATCATGAGAGGTATAGACAGGGTGGATAGCAAGAAGCTTTTTCCCAGAGTGGGGGACTCAATTACTAGGGGTCACGATTTCAAGGTGAGAGGGGAAAAGTTGAAGGGAGATATGCATGGAAAGTTCTTTACGCAGAGGGTGGTGGGTGCCTGGAACGCATTGCCAGCAGAGATGGTAGAGGCGGGCACGATAGTGTCATTTAAGATGTATCTAGACAGATACATGAACGGGAAGGGAGCAGAGGGATACAGATCCTTGAAAAATAGGCGACAGGTTTAGAAAGAGGATCTGGATCGGTGCAGGCTTGGAGGGTCGAAGGGTCTGTTTCTGTGCTGTAATTTTCTTTGTTCTTTGTTCTTTGTTCTTTTTTCTTTGTTCTGTCAACCTGTGACTCCAATTTCAAGGAACTATGCACCAGCACCCCTGGGTTTCTTTGTTCAGCAACACTACCCAGGGGCTTAACCATTAATTGTGCAAGCCCTGCTCCGCTTTGCCTTTTCAAAATGCAACACCTTACATTTATATAAATTAAACTTCATCTGGCACTCCTCAGCTTATTGGCACGTTTGATTAAGGTCCCATTGTGCTCTGCGATAACTTTCTTCACTGTCCACCACACCACCAATTTTGCTGTCATCTACAAACTGACTAACCATACCTCCTTTATTCACATCCAAATCATTTACACAATTGATAAAAAGCAGTGAACCCTGCACCGATCCTTCTGGCACACTGCTGGACACAAGCCTCCTGTGAAAAACAACCCTGCAACACTATCCTCTGTCTCCTACCTTCAAGCCAATTTTATATTCATTCAGCTAACTCCCCTTGGATTCTATGTAATATAACCTTTCTCACCAATCTACCATGCAAAATTTTGTCGAACGTCTTGCTGCAGTTCTTATTGTCAACATCTATTGCTCTACCTTCATCAAACTTCTTTGTTACCTCTTCAAAAAACTTAATCAAGTTATTGAGACACGATTTCCCCCACACAAAGCTATGTTACCTGTCTCTAATCAATCGTTGTCTTTGCAAATGCATGTAAATCTTATCTTTCAGAATCCTCTCCAACAACTTACCCACTATAGAGATGTCCACTCCATAGTTCCCTGGCTTTTCCTTACCACCTTTCTTAATTAATGACATCATATTAGCCACACTCCAGTCTTCCATCACCTCACCAGTAGCTAAAAATGATACAACTGTCTCAGCAAAGGCCCCAGCAATCTCTTGCTTAGCTTCCAATAATGTTCTGGGATATATCTGATCACATCCCAGGGCATTTTAAGACCTCCAATACCTCCTCTTATGTAATATGGATACCTTTCTAGACATCATTATTTATTTCGCCAAGCTCCCCTAGCTTCTATGTCCTTCTTCACAGTAAATGCTGATGTGAAATATTCATTTAGCATCTCATCCGTCTCCTGTGGTTCCACACATAGATGGCCTCATTAATCGTTAAAGTGCCTTATTCTCTCCCTAGTTATTCTTTTGCCCTGAATATATTTGTAGAACCACTTTGCATTCTCCTTAAACCTGTATGCCAAAGTTATCTCATGTCCCCTTTTTTGTTTTCCTGATTTCCTTCTTAAGTATACTCTTACTGCCTTTTTATTCTTGTAAGGATTCATTCGATCCTCGCTGTCTATACCTGACGTATGCCCCCTTTTTCTTTACCACAGCCTCAACTTTTCTAGTCATCCAACATGGGAAGTGCTACATTTTCAGCTTTTGCCTGAGCATTAAAATTAAGGCCCTGTTGATCTGCTCAGATATATCCCATGGCATTATTAGAGATAGGACCCGGACATCCTAGTAATAGACGCTGTGTCATTTATCACTTGTCCCATGTTGCCAAAGCAGATTAAGTGACATTTTAAATCTACTATTATGAGGCTTTTCTATGTACATGTTATGGGATGGAATCAGCGTCGATTAACTCAGTTGGCTGGATGGCAGCTTTATATTGTAGAGTACCACGAACAGTGTGTGTTTGATTTCTGCACCAGCTGAGGTTACCATACAGGCCTTGGTTGCTTCTCAACCTCTTCCCTTGCCTGAGATGTGGGACCAGCAGGTTAAAACATCACCAGTCATTTCACTAATGAGAGAGCAGCCCTACAGTCCAATAAGACTATGGTGACTTTACCCTTCTGACTGAATTTGCCTAGAAAACAACTGTGTGTAATGTTCAAAAGTAATTACTTGGCTATCAAGGATGCTCAGTGGATGTGAAAAGTAATAACATACTTTAATATACCTTAATGATAAAGGTTTCTTCCACCTCTTTGACATGGCTTTTTGTCATCTGAGCTAAAATCTTCTTCTGTGTCTCAGTGTTATTCTGGCAAAATGGAATTTAATCTGGACAAATGTGAGGTGATGAACTTTACAGGACAAATGAACCAAGGGAAATATGATGACGGTCAGACCCTGGGAAGCACAGAGGACCAGAGAGACCTTGCGTACATGTATCAAGACAGTTGGATAAAGTGGTTAAGAAGGTATATGGGATGCTTGCCTATATTAGCCAAGACGTAGAGTTTAAAAGCAGGAAGGTTTTGCTGGAACTGTGTAAAACAGTGGTAAGGCCACTGCTAGAGTATTGTATGTGGTTTGGGAATCCACACTTTAGGAAGGATGTGATACCACTGGAGAGAGTCAAAGGAGATTTACCAGGATGCTGACTGGGCTGGAGAGGTTGGTGAAACTGGGGATGCATTTCCTCCGAGCAGAGGAGATTGAGACGGGACACAATTGAGATATACAAAATAATGGGGGGCATAGACAGGGTAGACAGGAAAATACTTTGCCCCTGAATGGAGGGATCAATAGCTAGGGGCCATAGATTTAAAAGAAGGGGCAGAAAGTTTAGAAGAGATGTGAGAAATTCATTTTCATCTTGAGTATGGTGGGAATATAGAACTTGTTGCTTACAAGAGGGTGTGGGTGAGAGGCAGAAACTCTCCTGACATAAAAAAAAAGTATTTAGATGCATGCTTGCAATACTGTGGCAGACAAGGCTATGGGCTGAGTGCTAGAACATGTGATTAGAATTGTTAGGTGGTTATTTTTGACCCACACAAGCACGATGGGCCAAAGGGCTTTTTTTCTGTGCTGTAGTTCTCTATGACTCTATAACTTTGGTTTTGGATGCTCCCATGAAGTGCCTTGGGATATAGGTTGTTGTTGTAATAACTTCTAAAAAGCCAGTCAACAAAAACTAATCAAAAAAAGCAATAAAAAAAGTCTGATAAATAAATAAAGGAACGTGTATAAATGGGTGCCGCTTTAGAAAGTTGGTGTGCTCATTTAAATTGTGTTGCACTGTAATATTCAATGAGAAAGGCCGTTTGGGTGCAGGGAGAAAAATTGGCCTGGGGCAGTGAGGATAATACATACTCAACAGAAACAGCACACTTTCCTTCCATTACTTAATACAACTATGTTCTGCTCTCAATTTCCCTTGTTACTTAACAGGCTAAAGTTGCATTAGATTGTCCTGAACATGGACTTCTTTACCCTGCATATCAATAATGACCACATTTGTTAACCCAGCAAGAAGTACTGAAATATTATGCAAACAATGGGCAATTTAATGTTCTCATATAATGAATCTAAGTTCAGAACTGCACAGCAAAGCGAATATAAATATACTCGTTCAGCAACTTTTATGTCATAAAATGCTTTTCATCAGAATCTGCTGATTTCTAAAGTTTGAAGCTCATTATTTTGAGACACAAAACTGGCTTTCCACTTTTATAATACAGTTCAGAGCCCAAGGCAGGCTGAATAATTTTTTCCAACATTTATGAAAAGTACAATTCGTATATTTTATCTGGAGGGGATACTTTTCTAACCTGCTTTGTAACTTTCAAATCTTGCAATGCAAACAATCCATTTTAAGAGTACAATTTGACTCAAATTTGCAACACCTTGTAAAATTCATCTTTTCTCTTCACTCTTTTATCAATTTCTCTTTCTTTCTTTTATCCTTTCCTTCTTTCTTTCTCGGCTGTCTGGCAGAAAGCACAGAGTTGAGATAAAATGCTCCTTCTCAAATGGCAGTCAGTGACTAGTGAAGTTCTGCAGGGGTCAGTGTCGGGACCACAACTTTTCACTTTACACATGAATGATCAAGATGAAGGAACTGAGGACATTCTGGCTAAGTTTGCAGATGATACACAGATAGGTGAATGAACAGGTAGTATTGAGAAGATGGGGAGGCTGCAGAAGGATTTAGACAGGTTAGGAGAGTGGGCAAAAAAGTGGCAGATGGAATACAACATGGGAAAGTATGAGTTCCAGCACTTTGGTAGGAAGAATAGAGGCATAGACCATTTTTTAAATGGGGAGAAAATTCAGAAAATCTGAAGTGCAAAGGGACTTGGGAGTCCTAGTCCAGGATTCTCTGAAAGTTAACTTATTGGTTGAGTCGGTAGACAGGAAGGCAAATACAATGTTGGCACTTATTTTGAGAGGACTAGAATATAAAAGCAGGGATGTACTTCTGAGGCTTTATAAGGCTCTGGTCAGACCATATTCTGAAGGGGGAGGCTGAACAGCCAGCTGTCGTGGTGCATATAGGTACCAATGACATAGGTAATAAACGGCATGAGGTCCTACAAGCAGAATTTCGGGAGTTAGGAGCCAGGTTAAAAAGTAGTACCTCAGAGGTAGTAATCTCAGGATTGCTACCAGTGCCACGCGCTAGTCAGAGTAGAAATGAAAGAATAGGCAGGATAAATGAGTGGCTTGAGAGATGGTGCAGGAGGGAGGGGTTCAGATTTTTGGGACATTGGGACCGGTTCTGGGGGAGGTGGGACTATTACAAATTGGTCTACACTTGGGCAGGACTGGAACCAATGTCCTGGGGGTGCTTTTGCTAATACTGTTGGGGAGGGTTTAAACTAATGCGGCAAGGGGATGGGAACCAAATGAGGAGGTTAGCGGAGAGTAAAGAGGTAGTACCTGAAGCCTATAAGGAACTAGATAATGAAGTCAGTGTGACTAAGGGGAAGAATAGCAGAGAGCAGATGATGAACGCAAAGGGACAGGTGGTCTGAGGTGCATTTGTTTTAATGCGAGAAGTGTAGTAGGTAAGGCAGATGAACTTAGGACTTGGATTAGTATCTGGGAGTATAATGTTATTGCTATTACTGAGACTTGGTTGAGGGAAGGGCAAGATTAGCAACTAAATATCCCGGGATACAGATGCTTCAGGTGAGATAGAGAGGGACATAAAAGGGGTGGAGGAGTTGCATTACTGGTCAAAGAGGATATCACAGCTGTGCTAAAGGAGGCCACTATGGAGGACTTGAGCAGTGAGGCAATATGGGCAGAGCTCAGAAATAGGAAGGGTGCGGTAACCATGTTGGGGCTGTACTACAGGCCTCCCAACAGCGATCGTGAGATAGAGGTACAAATATGTCGACAGATTATGGAAAGATATAGGAGCAACAGGGTGGTGGTGATGGGAGATTTTAATTTTCCCAACATTGACTGGGATTCACTTAGTGTTAGGGGTTTAGATGGAGCAGAATTTGTAAGGAGCATCCAGGAGGGTTTTATAGAGCAGTATGTAAATAGTCCAACTTGGGAAGGGGCCATGCTGGACCTGGTGTTGGGGAATGAGCCCAGCCAGGTGGTTGAAGTTTCAGTAGGGTATTATTTTGGGAATAGTGACCACAATTCCGTAAGTTTTAGAATACTGATAGACAAAGATGAGAGGGTCCTAAAGGAAGAGTGCTAAATTGGGGAAAGGCCAACTACAGCAAAATTCGGCAGGAGCTGGGGAATGTGGATTGGGAGCAGCTGTTTGAGGGTAAATCCACATTTGATATGTGGGAGGCTTTTAAAGGGAGTTTGATTAGAGTGCAGGACAGACATGTACCTGTGAAAATGAAGGATAGAAAGGGCAAGATTAGGGAACCATGGATGACAGGTGAAATTGTGAGACTAGCAAAGAGGAAAAAGGAAGCATACATAAGGCCTAGGTGACTGAAAACAGACGAAGGTTTGGAAGAATATCGGGAAAGTAGGACCAATCTGAAACGAGGAATTAAGAGGGCTAAAAGGGGTCATGAAATATCTTTAGCAAACAGGGTTAAGGAAAATCCCAAAGCCTTTTATTGATACATAAGGAGCAAGAGGGTAACTAGAGAAAGGGTTGGCCCACTCAAGGACACAGGAGAGAAGTTACGCGAGGAGTCAGAGAAAATGAGTGAGATTCTTAATGAGTACTTTGCATCGGTACTCACCGAGGAGAGGGACATCATGGATGTTGAGGTTTGGAATAGATGTTTAATTACTGTAGGTCAAGCCAGCCTAAGGAGGGGGGGAAGTGTTGGGTATTCTAAAAGGCATTAGGGTGGACGAGTCCCCAAGTCCAGATGGGATCCATCCCAGGTTACTAAGGGAAACGAGAGAGGAAATAGCTGGGGCCTTAACAGATATCTTTGCAGCATCCTTGAGCACGGGTGAGGACCCGGAGGACTGGAGAATTGCTAATGTTGTCCCCTTGCTTCAGAAGGGTAGCAAGGATAATCCAGGTAATTATAGACTGGTGAGCCTGGCGTCAGTGGTGGGGAAGCTGCTGGAGAAGATACTGAGGGATAGGATCTATTTACATTTGGAAGAAAATGGGCTTATTAGTGATAGGCAGCATGGTTTTGTGCAGGGAAGGTCATGTCTTACTAACTTGATAGAATTCTTTGAGGAAGTGACAAAGTTGATAGATGAGGGAAGGGCTGTAGATGTCATATACATGGGCATCAATAAGGCGTTTGATAAGGTTCCCCATGGTAGGCTGATGGAGAAAGTGAAGTCGCTTGGGGTCCAGGGTGTACGAGTTAGATGGATAGAGAACTGGCTGGGCAACAGGAGACAGAGGGTTGTAGTGGAAGGGAGTTTCTCAAAATGGAGAACTGTGACCAGTGATATTCCACAGGGATCTATGTTGGGACCACTGTTGTTTGTGATATACATAAATGATCTGGAGGAAGGTATAGATGGTCTGATTAGCAAGTTTGCAGATGACACTAAGATTGGTGGAGTAGCAGATAGTGAAGGGGACTGTCGGAGAATGCAGCAGAATATAGATAGATTGGAGAGTTGGGCAGAGAAATGGTAGATGGAGTTCAATCCAGGCAAATGTGAGGTGATGCATTTTGGAAGATCCAATTCAAGAGCGAACTATAAGGTAAATGGTAAAGCCCTGGGGAAAATTGATGCACAGAGAGATCTGGGTGTTCAGGTCCATTGTTCCCTGAAGGTGGCAACACCGGTCGATAGAGTGGTCAAGAAGGCATACGGCAGGCTTCCATTCATCGGATGGGGTATTAAGTACAAGAGTCGGCAGGTCACGTTGCAGTTGTATAGGACTTTGATTCGACCACATTTGGAATACTGCGTACAGTTCTGGTCGCCACATTACCAAAAGGATGTGGATGCTTTGGAGAGGGTGCAGAGGAGGTTCACCAGGATGTTGCCTGGTATGGAGGGTGCTAGCTATGAAGACAGGTTGAGTAGATTAGGATTATTTACATTAGAAAGATGGAGGTTGAGGGGGGACCTAATTGAGGTCGACAAAATCATGAGAGGTATAGACAGGGTGGATAGCAAGAAGCTTTTTCCCCAGAGTGAGGGATTCAATTACTAGGGGTCACGATTTCAAGGCGAGAGGGGAAAAGTTGAAGGGAGACATGCATGGAAAGTTCTTTACGCAGAGGGTGGTGGGTGCCTGGAACGCATTGCCAGCGGAGGTGGTAGAGGCGGGCACGATAGCATCATTTAAGATGTATCTAGACAGATACATGAACAGGCAGGGAGCAGAGGGATACAGATCCTTGGAAAATAGGTGACAGGTTTAGATAGAGGATCTGGATCGGCGCAGCCTTGGAGGGCCGAAGGGACTGTTCCTCTGCTGTAATTTTCTTTGTTCATTGTTCTTTGTTCATGTTTAGAATATTGTGAGCAATTTTTAGCCCTTTATTTAAAGAGGGATGTCCTGGCTCTGGAGCGTGTCCAGAGGAGGTTCACAAGATTGATCCCAGGAATGAAAGGCTTAACATATGACAAACGTTTGAGGACTCTGGGTCTATACTCGATGGAGTTTCGAAGGATGGGAGGGAATCTAATTTTAACTTACAGAATACTGGAAGTCCTCGATTGAGTGGATATTGGGAAGATGCTTCCATTAGCAGGAGAGACTAGGATCCAAGGGGCAGCCTTAGAGTAAAGGGAAGACCTTTTAGATCAGAGATAAGGAGAAACTTCTTCAGCCAGAGAGTGGTGAATCCATGGAATTCATTGCCACAGAAGACTGTGGAGGCCAGGTCATTGAGTAAATTTAAAACAGAGATAGATAGGTTCTTGGTTGTTAAGGGGATCAAAGGTTACAGGGTGAAGGTGGGAGAATGGGGTTGAGAAACTTATCAGTCATGATTGAAGTGCGGAGCAGATTCGATGGGCTGAATTGCCTCATTTCTGCTCGTATGTCTTATGGTCTTCTGGTCTTTCTTCTTTCCCTACTTTTTCTTTCACCCTTTTTATTGGGGCAATCTTTTTTTTTCTTCCTCTTTCATTTTCTCCCTTTCCCATTACTCTCTTTCACACTTTGGTTGAATGGTAGATGCTACCTGAGGATCTCCTGCAATGGTATCCTGGAACTAAGGTGATTATCCTTTAGTTTCAATTGCTTTGGTCCAGGTGCAAGACCTATCACTTGAAAATTTTTCCCACAATTCTGGTTGATGACAATTTTATTAGAATTCATTGGTGTCACACCTTGCTCAATTCTGACTTTAAGGACAGTCATACTCAACCCTGAAATTCAGATTTTGTGTCAAGGTTGTAATAGGATCTTACACCAATTGTACTGGCAGAACATGGTGGTATGGTGGACAGTGAAGAAGGTCATCTAAGATTACAAAGGGATCTTTATAATTGAGCCAATGAATTGAGGTGTGGCAGATGGAGTTTAATTTGGATAAATGCAATGTGTTGCATTTTGGTAAAACAAACAAGGGCAGGACTTATACAGTTAATGGTAGGACCCTGGAAAGTGTTGTTGAACTGAAAGACCTTGGTGGTTCACGTACATAATTCATTGAAAGTTACAGGGTAGACAGGATGGTTAGAAAGGTGCTTAGCATACTTTCCTTTGTTGCTTAGACCATTGAGTATAGGTGTTAGGACATCATGTTGTGATTGTATAGAACATTTGTGAGGCCACTTTTGGAATATTGTGTACGGTTCTGGTCTCTCTGCAAAAGGAAAAATGTTATTAAATTGCAGTGGGTGCAGAAAATATTTACAAGGACGTTACCACGACTGGAGGGTTTGAGTTATAAGGAGAGGCTGGATCGGCAGGGACTTTTTTCACTGGGGTAAAGTAAGTTGAGGGTTGACCTTACAGAGGTTCATAAAATCATGAGAGGCATAGTAGATAAGATGAAAAGCAAAAGTCTTTTCATTAGGATGTGGAGTTAAAAACTAGACAGCATATTTTTAAGGTTGGAGGAGAAAGATTTAAATGGGTCAGACAGCATCCATGGAGAGAGTAAGCCAACGTTTCAAGTTTGGATGACTCTTCATCACAGCTGGAGTGAAGTGTGGAGGGAAGACAACCGGAATTCCTGGCAGTGGGAAGTGCAGAACTTCTTCAGAGTAGGCATTCTTTGAAGAGATGTGTAGAAGTTTTGCTCTTCCCCCCATCAGGAATTCTGATTATCTCCCCCCAACATTTCACTTCAGCTCTGATGAAGAACCATCTAGACTGGAAACGTTAGCTCGCTTTCTCTCCATGGATGCTGTCTGACCCATTGTAATCTCCACCATTTGCTGCTTTCAATAGATTCCAGCATCTGTAGTAATTTACTCCAAGATTTAAAAGGGACCTGAAAGGTATCTTTTTGACACAGAAGGTGGTTCATATGTGGAATGAACTGCCAGAGGAAGTGGCAGATGCAGATACAGTTATAACATTTAAAAGACATTTAGACAGGTACATGAATAGGAAAGGCTCAGAGGGATATGGGCCACATGCAGGCAAATGGGACTAGTTTAGTTTGGGAAACGTTGTTGGCATGAAACAGTTGGACTGAAGAGTCTGTTTCCCTGCTGTAAGACCATGCTGTTCAAATTCTGAAAGTATGAATTGTAGTTCGCCAAAACAGGCCAATATCTGAACTCGGTAGATACTAATGTGTGAGCCTTGACTCCAAATGTTACCAGGATATTCAAATATGAGGGACATTATGTCATCCGAATGTATCTATTCTGGCAGGGATCACCAGAAGGTAGCTAAAAGCAATAACCTAAGATCATTCAGAGGAAGCAAGATCTGCAGATTCTGGAGCCAATGTGGAGCTGGATGAACACAGCAGGCCAGGCAGCATCAGAGGAGCAGGAAAGCTGACGTTTCGGTTCAGCAGCCTTCTTCAGAAATGGCGAGGGGAAAGGGAGCTGGGAAATAAATAGAGAGGAGGGGTGGGTCTGGGAAAAAGTAGATGGGATGGTGATAGGTGAATGCGGGTAGGGAGTGGTGGAGATTGGTCAGTAGGATGGGTGGGATGGATAAGAGGGACAGAAGATGGACAGGTTGTGTCAGGTCAAGGAGGCCAGAGGGAGGATTTGTCAGGCTGGGGAAAGGTAGCTCGGGTGGTGATAAGGGGTGGGGGGTAGTGGGGGTTGGTCAGCAGGAAGGGTAGCGCTGATAGGTGGGGAAGAATCTCGACAGATTGTGTCAGGTCAAGGAGGCGGGGATGAGAGGGATGTTTGGACCTGGGATGAGGCCGGGGTTGGGTAATTTTAAAACTGGTGAATTCTATGTTAAGGTCATTGAGCTGTAGGCTCCCAAGGCAGAATATGAGGTGTTGCTCCTCCAGTTTGCATGTGGTGTCATTGTGGCACTGGACGAGGCCCAGGATGGACATGTCAC
The DNA here is from genome assembly GCF_021869965.1 of Rhincodon typus. NCBI lineage: Eukaryota > Metazoa > Chordata > Chondrichthyes > Orectolobiformes > Rhincodontidae > Rhincodon > Rhincodon typus. Next base: position 73,374,919 of record NC_063338.1, read on the forward strand.
TCAGGGAGTGGGAGGGGGAGTAAAAATAGTTGGCGACCAGAAGGTGTTGTCATTTGTCATGTACAAAGCACATATGCTCCATGAAATGGTCCCCAAGTCTGTGCTTGGTCTCACTGATGTAGAGGAGGCCACACCGGGAGCAATGGATCCAGTAGACCAAGTTGGAGAATGTACAGGTGAACCCCTGTTGGATATGAAAGATTTGCTCTGGGCCTTGGATGGAGGTGATGGGGGAGTTGTAGGTGCAGGTGTAGTACTTCCTGCAGTTGCAGGAAAAGGTGCCAGGTGGGGTGGGGTTGGAGGGGAGTGCGGAGGGGACACGTGAGTCACGGGGTGAGCAGTCCCTACAAAAGGCAAATAGGGGTGAGGAGGGAAATATCTCTTTGGTCGTGGGGTCGGATTGTAGGTGGTGAAAGTGAAGGAGAACGATATGTTGTATGCGGAGCTTAGTGGGGTGGTATATGAGGACCAGGGGGATTTTGTCTTTATTTTTATTGGGGGAAGGGGATGTGAGGGCAGAAATGCGGGAAGTGCAAGAGATGTGGTTGAGGGCATTTTTGATCACTAGATGGGGGATGTTGCTGTCCTTGAAATAGGTGGACATCTGGCATGTTTGGGAGTGGAATGCTCCATCTTGAGAGTAGATGCAGCAGATGCAGAAGAATTGGGAGTGAGGGATCGTATTTTTGCCGAAGGGTGGGTGAGATGTTTAGTCCAGGTAGCTGTGGGAGTCAGTGGGTTTGAAATAGATGTCAGTGTTGAGGCGGTTACCAGAGATGGAGACAGAGGGGTCCAGGAAGTGGAGGGAGGTATCGCAGATGGTCCAAGTGAATGTGAGGTTAGGGTGAAAGGTGCTTGTAAAGTTAATGAACTGTTCAAGCTCCTCATGGGAGCACGAGGCAGTACTGATATAGTCATCAATGTGGCAGAGGAAGAGGTGGGGGATGAGGCCAGTGTAGCTGCGGAAGAGGGACTGTTCCATGTTTCCTACAAAGAGGTAGGCATAGCTTGGACCATATGGGTGCCTTTGGCCACCCCCTTAGTTTGTAGGAAGTGGAAGGAGTTAAATGAGAAGTAGTTCAAGGTAAGGCGGGTTCCTTATGATGAGGGTGTCGGTGGAGGGGTCTGATTGGGCCTGTGGGAGGGGAAGAAGCGGAGGGCTTTAAGGCCATCTGCATGGGAGATATAAGTGTACAGGAATTGGATGTCCATAGGGAAGATGGCTTGTTGGGGGCCAGGGAATTGGAAGTCTTGGAGGAGGTGGAAGGCATAGGTGGTGTCCCAGACATAGGTGGGCTGTTCCTGGACCAGGGGGGGAAAAGACAGAGTCAGGGAAAGTGGAGATAGATTCAGTGGGGCAGGAGCAGGCAGAGACAATGGATCGGCCGGGGCAGTCAGGTCTGTGGATTTTGGGAAGGAGATAGAAATGGGCGGTGCAGGGTCAGGGAACAATGAGGTTGGAGGCTGTGGATGGGTGGTCACCTGAGGGGATGAGGTTATGAATGGTTTGAGAGATGATGTTTTGGTGATCAGGGGTGGGGTCATAATCGAGGGGGGTGGTAGGAGGAGGTGTTACAGTCGGTGCCTGGCCTCCGTGATGTAGAGGTCAGCGTGCCATACCACGACTGCACCCCCCCCCACCCTTATCCGTGGGTTTGATGGTTATGTTAGGGTTGGAGCGGAGGGAGTGGAGGGCTGTGCGTTCCGTGGGGGAGAGGTTGGAGTGAGTGAGAGAGGTAGAGAGAACCAAAAATCATTGACTTTTAAAAAACATTTTGGGATTTTTTTAATATTTATTCTTTCAAACGAAATGAGTATCATTGGCAAGGCCAGCATTCATTGCCCATCCCTATTGCTGTTACAAATTGGGGTTGATTAAACCATTGCAAATCATGTGGTATGCAGACAATAGTGAGAGGAAGGAATTTCTAGAATTTGGACCTAGCAAAGGAATAGTGAAATGGTGCCATGTCCTTCTAAGTGGAAGAGGTCATGGATTTGAAGCCTTGGCAAGTGTCTATAGTGCATTCTTTAGATGGTGCTACTACTACTTTCGGCCATAGTTGAACACAAAAGAGGTTAAGAGATGACTGGCCCCAGCAGAAATCCAAGTAGCCCTTGCTATGAAACAGAAAATCCGAGAAGTAAGTGACTGATGTAGTCTGCTCCCACATAAAGGCAAACTCAAAGGCTTGGAAGAGAACATTGCTGAATTATGAATACGCTGAGGGACCAATAAAAGAGAATATTTCGTCTCATCTGATTCATTGATGCCTAGATTAAGTGTCTAAATCTCGACTTGTTAAAACAATTATAGAATGTTATCAGGACCCATGCAATGTTTTCAGCCAGTTCTTGATATCATATAATGTGAATCAGATTGGATTATGACTGGCATCTGTGATCTGTGAAGGCACCTCAGCTGGGATTATTTGTTGAGCCATCTTCCCCGGTTAATTGTTTAACTTTCTACCAGCACTATGATAAAGAGGACTGCAGAATTTTGTCTGATTTTGTTAGTTCGGGTATTACTGAACTTTGGTTGTAGTGTGCTCTTTCTATTGGGACATTTCCAAATAACGTAGGGCATCATGATATTCAAACTGATAGTCCAAGAAGTTGAGATTGGTTGGCTGGCTCGCCGAGCTGGTTTCTTGTTTCGCAGATGTTTCATTACCATGCTGGGTAACATCCTCAGTGCAGCCTCCGATGAAGCGTCGGTGTGTTTTCCCACCTGGTTTTTAAACTCTGGGGTCTATTGAGATGGATTGCCTCACTTCTGGTTTTCCTTTGTAGTGGAATGTATATGGGGTTGAGTTCAATGTGTTTATTAATAGCATGCTTCATGGAGTGCCAGGCTTCCAGGAATTCTCGTACCTGTCTCTGTCTAGCTTGTCCCAGGATTTTGGTGTTGTCCCAGTCAAAATGGTGGTTCTCATTGTCCATGTGGATTGAGATGAGTGAGTATTGGTCGTGTCTTTTTGTAGCCAGTTGGTGTTCATGTACTCTTGTTGTTAGTTTCCTTCCTGTTTGTCTGATGTAATGTTTCTCACAGTCTCTGCAGGGGATCCTGTAGATGACATTGGTTCTGTCCATGGCGGGGAGTGGAACTAAAGATCCCATGGGTGTACCGTTGATTTGCTTGTATGTTTGGCCGTTGAAAGTGAAGTGGGTGGTGAGGCATAGGTCCAATAGTTTGAGCATGTTGTCCTTGGAGATGGTTTCACTGGTGTCTTGCTCTTGTTCCAGTAGTGTTGTCATTGTTTCCCTTGCTAGTGATATGTCTATTGATGTAAATAGGGCAGTGACATCAAATGATATCATGGTGTCTTCGTTGTCTATCCTTATGTCTTTGATGGAGTTGAGGAATTCTTGGGCTGAGTGGATAGTGGGGTGATTTGTTGACTAGGTCCCTGAGTCTCCTTTGTAGTTCCTTGGCTAATCTGTGTGATGGCGTGCCTGGTAGGGAGACTATGGGTCTGAGGGCTACTTCCGGCTTGTGCACTTTAGGGAGGCCGTAGAATCGGGGTGTGTTGGTTCCTTTGGGAAGATACTACACACCCCGACACTCTCATCACACTACCCTACATCAGGAACACATCAGAACTCACCACAAGACTCCTACGACCACTGGGCATCAGAGTGGCACACAAGCCCACGTCAACCCTACGACAACTGCTCACCCAAGCTAAAGACCCACTTCCCGCCATGGACAGGACCAATGTCATCTACAAGATCCCCTGCAGAGACTGTGAGAAACACTACTTCAGATAAACAGGAAGGAAATTAACAACAAGAGTACATGAACACCAACTGGCTACAAAAAGACACGACCAATACTCACTCATCTCAATCCACATGGACAAGGAGAACCACCATTTCAACTGGGACAAGCTAGGCAGAGACAGGCGCGAGAATTCCTAGAACCCTGGTACTCCACGAAGCATGCTATTAATAAACATATTGAGCTCGACCCCATATATGTTCCACTATGAAGGAAAACCGGAAGTGAGGCAATCCATCTCAACGGACCCCAGCGTTTAAAAACCAGGTGGGAAAACACACCGACGCTTCATCAGAGGCTGCACTGAGGATGTTACCCAGCATGGTAATGAAACATCTGCGAAACAAGAAACCAGCTCGGCGAGACAACCAACCTCAACACCCACAACCCGAGCTACAAATCTATTCCAAAACCTTAGTCCAAGAAGTTGATACATTCAGACAGTCTGAAGTTCAAAATAATAGTTAATCACTTTAAAATGCCTTTACTTTGTATGCACTATTTATAATACAGGTTGCTCATCGGGTTTTCTTACTCCCTCTATTAAAAGAATAATGAATTTCAGGAAATAGGGAGGGATGGGAGGAGGACAAAGTTGGAAATAAAAAAGATAGGAAAGGATGGTTATACAGTTTTTACATTAGAAATTAGCTCCTTCATGGGAATTGGGGAAAGAACATGATAATCCTAATGAACTGGAAAGAGGCATTGAACATATTGAGATATTTTCCCTAGGCCCTCCTGAAAACAGTATTGTTGAGTATTTATGAACCATTCATCTCATTGCAGCCTGTGCAGCGTGGTGAACGACTCAATTGTGTTGGGCTGGTTGTTGCAATTCAGTTGAAATTGGTTGTAGCCAGCATAGAAAGCCATGGACCTTTCAGTGCAATTTATCTTCAGCACATCTCAAATTTGTGTGCTATTTTACACCAGTGTTAAAGAAAATATTGCACTGGAAGTAGGCTCTGACTACAAAATTTGATGGAGCCCAGGGTTTTGTTTGCCTCGCGTTTTATTTCTTCATGATTTGTTGTTGGCTGGGCCAGTCTTTGTTGTCCATCTCTAATACCCCTTGAGAAGATGTTGATGAGTTGCTTTCTTGAGCCATTGCAGTTCTTGGGACTTGGGGATACCCACAGTCCTTTTAGAAAAGGAGTTCTAGGATTTTGACCCAAAGAAAGTGAACAAATTGAAATATACAGTAGTTCCAAGTCAGGCTATGGTGTGCCATGGAGGCGAACTTGTGTTCTCATGCTCAGTTCTCATGTTCTTCTGCATCTGCAGCCTTTGTCCTTCTTGGTGGTAGAGTTTCAGGTTTGGAACATGCTATTGAATGTGCAATGGTGAGTTGGTGTAATGCATCTTGAACAGGATACACAGTGCGGCCACTGTGAGTCAGTGGTGAAGGGAGTGAATGTTAAAAGTGATGGATTAGGTGTCAATAAAGTGAACTGCTTTTTTCCTGGATGCTGTTGAACTTCTTGAGAATTGCTACAGCAGCACCCATCTAGGTGAGTGGAGAGTGTTGACTTGCGTCCTGTTGGTAATGGACAAGATTTGTGGAGGGCTAAATAAGAAAGAACTGCAGATGCTGTAAACCAGGAACAAAAACAGAAGTTGCTGGTAAAGCTCAGCAGGCCTGGCAGCATCTGTGAAGAAAAAGTCAGAGTTAACGTTTTGGGTCCAGTGACCCTTCCTCAGAACTGATGGTAGCTGGGAAAACGTCAACTTATATGCAGAAATTTGGGAGGGGATTGAGTAGGGAGTAAACGATTGGATAGAGCCCGAAAAGAGAAGAACAAAGGAGTTGATAACAATCTGGCTAGGAGTGTGAATAGTAGTTAATGCGGACTGTTAGTGACACAACAATAGTGTGTAATATTACACACTACCTATCTATCTATCTCTACCTATATTACACGCTATCCTATTGTTTACTCTCTACTCCATCCCCCTCCCAAATATCTGCGTATAAGCCAATGTTTTCCCAGCTACCATCATTTCTGTTGAAAGGTCACCAAACCCGAAACGTTAACTCTGATTTTTTTTTCCTTCACAGATGCTGCCAGATCATTTGTAGGGGGCTGCTGGATGACATACTTGTCAAATCCTGTCTTGATGGCAAGAGCAGCCACTCTTGCATCACTTGTGCAGCTCTTTTGTCCATGTTTGTACCAATAAAATCAGGAATTGAGTGGCTCTGGCAGTACAGGAACTGAACATCAATGAACAGGGTACTGGAACCAGAGCTTTCGTAGATTGCTGAGGCAGATAGAGAGATTTTAGGTATATTCTTGATAAGCATGGGAGTTAAGGTAATGAATGTTAGATAGAAATTTAGAGTAACCGAATCAGTCATGATCTTATTGAATGACAAATAGACTTGAGGGACTGACTGGTCTATTCTGCTTCTAATTCATATCTTTGTACATTCATTTATGTGTACATTTGTAAGCAATACATGGACACATCCAGTTTGGACTGATAAGTGCCTACCTCAGTGCCAGGGAACAAACATCTCAAACAAGAGAAAATCTAAGGATGACTTTAATAACATTACCATTGTCTAATTCTCCACTATCAACATCTAGGCAGTTACTATTGACCAGAAACTGAACTGGACCTTCCCCACAAATACCTTCCCCACAAGAATAGGTCAGAGTAACTTAATTCTTATTCCTTAAAGCACTTTTGACAATTCTTCCATCATTTTGCTGTCAACCAAGAGTAGATTGACCAGACAATAGTTGCCTCAGATTTGTGCAGCTTTTTGTGGTCAGGGCATATCTGGCCAATTCTCCAGATACTACATATACATCAGTGTTGTAGCTGTGTTGGAAAAGCTTGGCTAGGAGTGCAGCTAGTTCTGGAGCACAAGTCTTCAGTACTATTAATGGAATGTTGTAACAGCCCATAACATTTGCAATTTCTGATATCTTGAGCCATTTCTTGATATCACTTGGAATGAATAGATTTTCCTGAAGACTGGCGTCTGTGATGCCAGGGACTTCAGGAGGACGCCAAGATTGATAATCCACTTGCGATTGCTCGCAATTCTAGATGGATGCAAATGCTTGAACCTTGTCTTTTGCACTGAACCACTGGGCTCCCTCACTGTTCAGAATGGAGATATTTGTGGATTCTTCTCCTCCTGTTAGTTGTTTAATTGTCCACTATTATTTGTTATTAGATATGGGAGGAATACGTTTCACAAGAGGAAATAACTCTCCCACATTCACATTGCAAAACCATTCAGGATCTTATGTCCTTCAAATAAGTTATTCTTCAATCTTCCAAATTTCAGTGGAAACAAATGCAAACTGTTCAATCTTTCCTCATAAACCCAATCATTCTGTTATCATTTTTTTTTTCATTCTTTCACAGGATGCAGGCATCAATGTCTGGGCCAGAATTTATTTACTGTCCCTAATTGCCTGAGGGTAGTTAGGAGTCACACATAGGCCAAACCAGTTTAGGATCCCAGTTTTCATTCCATAAATGGCATAGTGAACAGGATGTATTTTATAACAATCAACAGTGTATGTATGGTTGCCACTGAAGTTGGCTTTTTATTCCAGATATTTGTTGAATTCAAATTTTACCATTTTGCCATAGTGGGATTTGAACCCATGTCCCCAGAACATTAACCTGATGTTTGGATTACTCGTCCAGTGTCATTACCACTACACAGTCAGCAGCTTTCATGAAGTCACTCTCGTAAACATCATCTGACTGCCTCCAATATATTCACAGCCTTCCTTATATAAGGAGGCCAAAATTGCATCTGATTGCATGCTGCTCCTACTGTTTAGCATTCAGCAATCTTGTTTGTAGCTTTACCAAGTTGTCACCTCATATTGAAGTATGCCTTGCACTGCACCTGAAATACCTTCCTGCACTCTTTATTGAACCCTGGTTTGTAGCCTGGCTTGATGATGATGGTAGAGTGGAGGACATGACCATACTGATCTAAACACTGATAGATCAGTGAGCTAAACAAATCCTGCTGCTGCTGATAGTCAACAGATGCCCTGTTTGAGTTGCTGGATCTGTTTGACATTTGTCTCACCCAGCACAGTGCTAATGCTACATCTCACAAATGCCATCCTTAATGTGAAGACCTTGATTTGACAAGGACTGTGTGCTAGTTGTTCTTACCAATACTGTCATGGACATATGCATCAATGGAAGATAGATTGCTCAGGATGGGAAGAAGTAGTTTCTCTTTCACTCTTCTTGGCTCTCTTAACAGCTTACACAGACTTAGTCTAGCAGTGATGTACTTTAGGATTTGAACAGCCTGGTCTTCAGAGGATTTTTTGAACGATCACTGATTCTGAAGTTCTCCTTCTAGAGTACTTTTAGTGCAATTGCTGCTCACAAAGTTTCTTTCAAATGGTATTAAATATGCAGGAGTATTGATTTATCAGAGGAAGGTTTGGTAGTAAGTGATAATCAGCAGAAGCCTATGTTTGGCTGACCATTGTTGTTTCCAGTGCCTAGATTGATGCTGAGTGGTCCATCTTCCTTTTGAATTTGTACCAGTTTTGTTAGAACTGAAGTGTTTGCTGGACTGTTTCAGAGAGCAGTTAAGAGAAACCCACATTGTTTGACGCCAGACTAAGTAAGGCCATCACAAAGGACACTGGTTACTGCACAAAAACAGAACTGAGGAATGTTCACCAAACCCTAAAATATTAACTTGGATTTCTCTTCACAGATACTGCCAGACCTACTGAGCTATCCCAGCAATTTCTGTTTTTGTTTCTGAATTACAGCATCCGCAGTTCTTTTGGTTTTACATTAGCTACTAGTTGTTTCTTTTCATGATGCATGAGAATAATTTCATGGTTACCATCGGACTAGCTTTCAATTACAGAATATTCAATATTTGAATTCAAATTTCACAACATTATGTGGGATTTGAACCCATAGATCCAGAATGTTTGCCTGGGCCTCTGGATTACTAGTTCAACGATATTTCCGTGAAACAACCACCCCTCAAATTGATAACCACTTGGAGTTTGTCTAATTATGCCTATCTGCAGGCCTTTGTGTGTGTGTGTATGTCTATGTGGGGAGAGGCAGATACGTAAACATTAAGATTTTGGGGGGTAGCAAAAGGTCATTAGAGGGCATTTTATACTTTGAACTGTCATTTTTGAAACAGACTAATCTATTCCGACATAACAAGAAATGCTTTCATACATATGTATATAAGTAAATTTCAGTGGTTTAACTTTAGGTAACTCAAACGTAATGCAATATTAATAAACGCAGAATATGCAGAAGTTCCAGCACAGTGATTCTTTAACCCACGAGCATCAACCATATAAAGCAAGTCACCACTTAACACTGGCTCACTTATCACTGACTCACATAACACTTTTTTATTTTAATATTGTTAATAAAGTAGTGACAATATATTGTTTAGCATTGCCTGTTTCACTTTAACATCATTTGCTACACACCTTCTTCTGTGGCAAGCATATGCCCATGACATATTTCCTAGTATTTGCACCCTTGACCTCTGTACCTCCTCCTGTTGCTTCTGCTCTTGCTTCCTTTTCTTGCCTGGCTTCCTAACTTTCCAATTTTGCCTCTCGGTTTAGCCTCCTGGCCTTGCCTCCAGCCATCAGTTGTTACTTTAATCCCAAGGGTCTGTTCTTCATCTGTTCTTTTCTACCGTCTCCTGGCTCCCATTCTGATCTTACGCTGAAGTCCTGTGTTCCATCTAATGACAAAAGTTAAACAAAAAAAAACACCAAGAACTCAGATAACTCAGGAAATCAGCTACAAAAACAGAAATTGCTGAAAACACTCAGCTGATTTGGAACATCTTCAGAACTGATTATAGCTGGAAAAAGCTTGATACATATGTTGAAGATGGGGTTGGGGGAGGAGGGAGGATTAAATGATAGGTAGAAATGGAACCTAAGAGAGAGAAAAACAGTTTAGCAGACAAAAGAATGGGTAAAGGTCAGTCTGGGAGAATCAAACAACTCCTTGTCAGCCACCAATCCTCCCCATTTAGCAGCCATTGATTCTCCAAAACCAAAAATTGCCCATGGATTTCCTGAGACACGGTCCCACTGCACTATAATTTCATCAGAATTGAGGCACAAACTATGTGTACAGACAAAAAAGAGGTTTTTTGCATTTACAGCATAATTAAGATGGCAGAAATGAAGCAGTTCTGAGGCAATTTCCACCCATTGTTGCTTATATGCAATTATTTATTTCCACAGTATAATACCTAGCTGGAGTTGAAAGAGGACAACATATGAGTAATGAGGTGGAATTTTTTCCCTTTACAATATGTTTAAGCGTACCCAAAATCAGGACTTGAAATCATGTTTAAAAATCAGGACAGGACTAAGGAACAAAACACTTATTTCTATTTCTGTTAGATTGCCATCAACAAGCCTTCTCAGCTAAGATACCAAATGTAAGAATGTTTTTGCCCAAAGTGCTTTAGTACAACTTCCCAGGCACTGGCTTTATGTGTATGATTTCCTATGCCATCACGTCTGCCTGAATAAGATCATTGATTTTTGTGAAAGGGCCCAACTTGTGGAGAATTTCATCTGTGAACTCACACTTTGGAAATACAGCTCGTAACTGCACATTTAACATTGAGCCAATAGAGGCATTAGAAAGAGAAGATTTTAATCTCACCCATTGAGGTGGAATTTGAGGCTAAATAAGATTAAACAAAACAGCTAAAACTTGATATCTTACTGTTGGAATTCTGATTGTGGAGGGAAAAAAGTACTAGAATGGAATATTCTAGAAATATACACATTCAAAATAGAAGAGTAACGCTCCAATTTTAAGTAGATCCTCAGAACTGGAAAGAAGTAAAACTCACATTAAGAAAAATGCCATCTGACTTTGTAATCAATGCATTGACTGCAAAATTCTTAACTTTACACTCAGTCTAGATTCAAGAAAATATAGAATGTTGACTTTGAGTGGAAGAATGTTATTAAAACATTGCATTATGGAGTAAATATGCAGTTGGTTCTTAATGATCAACGTGCATACCAGTAAAAGCTCAGAAAGAAAAGGAAAATGTATGGCTCCAGCTGGCGAAGTAATGTTGTATTATTTTTGCTCTGTTGTTAACAGGGAATATGTTTGGATTGAAATGCAATCATGGACAAATGTCCTTCCTGCCTTGCCTTTGTCATGTTACCTGTGTCATGAGGCACTAACTGCGTACTGCCATTTTACAAGCTGTTCAATATAGACAATGTGCAGACTAGACAATTTTCTGTCTCACATGAAGTCACAGTAAAACTGAGATTGAGGCTTAAAAGGCTACACAACATTACAGCTACTGAAAGTGGAACACAGGAAGACAAAGAAAAAAATTACAAAGAAGTAGGCCATAACTGAGAATACTGGGTAAGACATAATTGCTGCTAATTTTCCTCTCCTGGTGTTTGTCAAAATGTAAGATGGTATTAAGCAGCAACTCTATCAAAGTCATATTGCAACACGTTTCCCTGTCTTTCAACAAGGAATCACCTTCAGAAAACCATAGCAGGCCAGACTGAAAGATTCCAATCAGTTTCTCATAGTCTTAGATGGTCACAAAGTTTCAACAATTTTTTTTCTGATTGCTTCTTATTTGTGCCAATTCTGCTGACTTTCCACTGATATTTGAGGAAGTTCTGGATCAGATTCTTCCGTTGGACTGAGGAAAACATGACCTGCATATCCTTACACTCTCAAACTACATACCAACCCAAGTGTGACCTCATGCACCACTTTTGTCTTTTCTCACTGTGGTTGGGTTCACTGTGCGGTCTAAGATCCGTGTTGGACATTTGAGCATACATTATATCAACATGTGAATGAGGAGCAGAGGTAGGCTATTGGAGTGTGTAAGGAGTGCACCCCGAAACAAGGGGAACCCTTGCTGAAATTACCAGTAACCGTATGCAATCTGAAGAAAAGAAGGTTTGTCTTTCCCTTCAAACAAAACAAGAGAAATGATTATCCAATCATTCATTCGTTTGTCAGTTACAGGGGTTTGTAGTAGACAATTTGGCTGCCATGTAAAAATATATGGTATTCATGACTGCATTTTGAATTAAACAGATTTTGTGATGGTCTAACAATTATGGTAGTGATGAATATCCCACAGTTATCGTGACATAACTTGATGTGATACCTGCATTGATGGCTTATGGTTGGGGTAGTGTGTCACTGCTGCTAACCCTCCTTCCTACGCTGGCCTTAGGGTCTGTTCTATAGTCTTCAGTGGAGGATGGATTGCAAATACGTCTAAGCATCAAAAGAGGCTTTTGTCATCGATAACTAGATATAGTTTATTACATCTCAGTAACTGTATGCAGGCTACATTAAGTCTCAGGCATGTTAATTCTGACTAACAGATGGCAAATAACTCACATGTGCCTCCATCTGCAGACCATGCTGGAGTCTAAGTGTAGTTGCCTGACTGCAATTGCAAAAGCCCTGACTATCCATCCAATGGTTGTGTTACATATTAGAATTGGAGGAGCTACAGTTTGGTTCATTGATTAATCTTTTACATTCATTGTCCTGTGTTGAAAAAGTATGCACAATATAAATGCAAGTTCTTTCCTCCTTTAGCTAATAAGCTCACAGACATACAAGACAACACTAATGTGCCTGGGAAGACAGCATTTGGGCACTGACATTCATTTTAAAAAATCAATAAGAATATGCCCTTTCATTAAAAGGTACATCCTGTGGTTTTATTACAAAGGAATGGAACTGAGCCTAACAGCTGTGGAAGCAGAAGCTATACTGCTCTTATGAAACAATAAAAGATAGGTGACCTGAATCAACCACAAAAATCTCCTGAGAGGAAGCAGCTTTTATTCTCACCTACCCCTCACTGACAACCCATAGTGGTAAATTGTATGTTCTTGCTTTCTCTTTGTCCTTTCTTTCTGCTGTCCCTCATGGTGCCCAATGTCGGACCTCTCATGCTGCTAATATTATGAAACTGCCGAATGCTAACAATTATTAGAACCACGACAAGAAAAGGTCTTGCTGAGTGCGGTGAATTTTCTTTGTTGAAAACTTTGATTCCTGTATGAGATTTAGCCTGAATTTACTTGAGTTCAGATATCTTGCGTGTCTTGGTTTTGAAGTATGGAATGGAAATCACAATCAGAAGAAAACTGGAAATTTATTTCAAATTATTTTAACAGGTGTTAAAGCAATTTAGGAATTTCAGTTATGAAATTACAGTGAAAAATTGTATAATTATCCTTAAGTTTAAGGAACCATGTTGAAAAGATAAAAAAAAATAAAATTACATTGAGGACTCGGTGCCATGTAACATTTATGGACAATAAATAAACAAGTTACAGAAAAGGAATAAAAGGATGATGCATTGTCAAACATTTCTCCTTTTATTTCTTTCAAGCTTTTTTATCTGATAGGAAAACCTGACAGTTCTCTGAACATGATTTCTGTGCAATTATGAAGAATTAATATCGCAGCAAAAAGGTTGTATTCTGCACAGAACCTATGGCATAGTTGTAATATCTGTGATATTACAACCTTCAGTCCAACTCATTCACATTGATCAGATATCACAATCTGACCTAATCCCACTTTCCCACAGCTTTTGGTCCAAATCCTTCTAAAACCTTCCTATTCATGTAACTATCCAGATGCCTTTTAAATGTTGAAGTTGAACCAACCTCCACCACTTCCTCTGGCAGCTCATTCCATACATGCATCACCCTCCGGGTGAAGAAATGACCTCTCAAGTCCCTTTTTAAGGTTATCTATGACTACCAAGAGATCATGATCAATAGGTTTAAGGTGAGAGGGAGAAATTTAAAAGGAAACTAAGGGACAATTTATTCACGCAGAGGCTCGTGTGTGGATGGAATGAGCTGCCAGAGGAAGTGGTGGAGGCTGGTACAATTACAACATACAGAGGTCATCTGGATGGGTACATGAATAGGAAGGGTTTAGAGGGATATAGGCCAAATGTTAGCAAATGGACTAGATTAATTTAGGCTATCTGGTTGGCATGGACGAGTTGGACAGAATGGTCTGTTTCCATGCTGTACAGCTCTATGATTCTATGACTCTATAAATCTTTCCCCTCTCACCTTAAACCTATGCACTCTAGTTTTGGACTCCCCCACCCTGGAAAAAAAGACCTTGGCTATTTGCCCTATCCATGTCCCACACAATTTTATAAACCTCTATAAGGTCACCCCAAGGTTTGAGTTATAACGAGAGGCTAGATGGGGGGTGGGACTTTTTTTTAAACTGCAGCCTAGGAGGTTGAGAGGTGACCTTATAGAGGTTTATAAAATAATGAGGGGTATAGACAAGGTGAATGGTAGGTGTCTTTTTCCTAGGATGGGGGATTTCAAGAAGAGGTGCATATTTTTAAGGTGAGAGGAGAAAGATTTAAAAAAGACATAAGACACAATTTTTTTACACGGAGCGTGGTTTGTGTGTGGAATGAACTTCCAGAGGAAGTGATGGATGCAGGTACAGTTACAATGTTTAAAAGACATTTAGATAAGTACATGAATGAGAAATGAATGACAAATGTTTGGAGGGATATGGGCCAAGTGCAGTCAGATGGGACTAGTTTAGTTTGGGACTATGGTTGGCATGTACATTGTTGGACCAATAGGTCTGTTTCCGTGCTGTATGATTCTATGACTGTATGACTCTGTGACTCTTTCCTCTCTCTCATCTTAAACTTATGCATTCTAGTTTTGGACTCCCCCTCCTGAGAAAAAAGAACTAGGTTATTCATCCTATGCATGCCCCACATGAGTTTATAAACCTCTGTAACACACCTCAGTCTGTGACTCTCCAGAAAAAAAAAAGCCCCAGCCTACACAGCCTCTACCTATAGATTAAACTCCCCAGTCCCAACAATTTCCTTGCAAATCTTTTCTGCACCCTCTTAAGTTTAACAACATTCATCGTATAGAAGGGTGATCAGAATTGTACACAGTATTCCAAAAGTTGCCACATCAATGTCCTGTACAGCCACAACATGACATTATAACTCCGACGCTCAGTGTTATGGCCAATGAAGGCAAGTGTGCCAAATGCCTCCTTCAACACCTTGTCTACCTGCAACTCCACTTTCAAGGAACTATGCCACCCCAGGTCACTTTGTTCCGCAATACTCCCCAGGGCCCTACAATAAATGTGTAAGTCCTGCCCTGGTTTGCCTTACCAAAATGCAACAACTCACATTTATCTAAATTAAACTCTCTGCCACTCCCTGGCCCATCGGCCCATCTAATCAAGGTCCCATTGTATTCTGAGGTACTTTTCTTGGCTGTCCACTACACCACCAATTTTGGTGTCATCTGCAAACTTAAGAACCTTATCTCCCATATTCACATCCAAATCATTTATATAAATGATGAAAAGCAATCGATCCGGCACTGATCCTTATGGCACACAGCTGATCACAGGCCTCCAGTCTGAAAAGCAACCCTCTTACCACCACCTCCTGTCTCTTACCTTCAAGCAATTCTGTCCAATTGGCTAGCTCACCCTGGATCCCATGTGATCTAACTTTCCTAACTAGTCTACTCCAGAGTCTTAAGCTATTGATCTGGGAATGCAGGTTAACTCTGTCCATGGCAGATGGTAAGGTCGGAATTCAAGGAAAATCTACAATGGCAGCTAGCAATCACTGTTAATTGTTCAAACTGCCCATCTGGTTCACTACTATTCTTTAAAGTAAGGGAAATCTTCCATTCTAGCCTGCAGGTGACACCACAGCAATGTTGTTGACTTTTTACTGCCATCTGAAATGGTCTTGATCTAGTCTGAAATGCTGGCTCAGACAGCAAAGCCCACATCTCATAAATTATTATTTTTTTAATTGTTAATTGTTAATAATCTACAAATTGCCTATGTATTTTAACTTTGTCATTTGGAAAGAAGTTTCAAAAACTTTTTCAACCTATTTTCCTCACTTGATCCTTGCTAGGTAAACATACTGGTTGAGTAAATATTTAACTGTGGACCTGGTGAACAGTATTGAATGCCGTAACCTAAATTTATTATCACTAAATGTGCTGCAACTTTCCATTTTGAATAACGTAAGTTGCTTTTATGCTGTGAACTCCAAGTTTGAAATAGAAATGTCTCTCAGACTCATCAAAAATTTACCATCACTGAATTTAGGGCTTGGAAGTTAGCGAAACATGCTGGCTGACCTTTAAAAAATGCCATCTGATGACCAAACTGTGAATAGGAGCCCAGCATGTGAGCGTCTGTGGGTTAGCACCATTCTGTGAGAGTGCTTGATGGCCTGACAAGGTGTCACACAAATCTGCCATTCAATAAAAGTCACCGACTTTTGTTGTTAATTTTATATTAGTAGATTTACTTATATTTTATATTAGTGGATTTACCTTTCTGTAAATCAAGTATTGGCAATGCATTTTTAACTGAAAAATTACTCTAAAAGCCATTGACATTTTAGAAATAAACAGAGTTCTGCTAGGCATTCAGGAATACTCAACTTGCCTTCATGCAGTGATTAAAATGATTTTAAACTACATTTTATTCTCTTTTTTTTATTAAAAACATTACTGTGAACAAGTGCACTTCACACTGTTTGTAAGAAGTATTTTAAAGGCATTAATATTTTATTATTAATTGAGTTGGCAATGGCTTATATTTTAGCAAAATGAAAAATTGAATGAAGTTGTTGAATTAAATATGCAGTTGTTATAATATGTGTCATGTGCATTATTTTACTGATATCTAAAGTCTATAAAATTCATATTCAGCCCTGGTACATTCAGCTTTTAAGAAATGCTTCATATTCAATTTCTTAAAGAACATTCAAATATATAGATTAGGAACAAAAGCAGACCATTTGTCTTTTTGGCCTGCTTTGCCAGTCAATACGATCATGGCTGGTGTGATTGTGGCCTTAAGTCCAATTTCCCCAAGCTCTGATAATCTTTGGCTTTCTTGTTAGTTAATCCTCTATTTAATTCTGTCTTCCAAATATTCAATGATCCTATCTGCACGCTTCTCTGTGGAAGAGAGTTCCAAAGACTCATGATCCTCTGACAAAGAATTCTTTCTCAAATCCATCCTAAATGGAAAACCTTTATGAACAGTGACCTTTAGGACTAAGTACTGTATTTACTTATTGGTAATCTCTAATTGCTTTCTGCAGTTCCACTATAGACTTTATTATTCTTGTAAAATTTATATGGAACTTTTTATTCCAGAAGTCTAATAAGCAATTAAAATCCCATTTTTGGCAAGAACTGCAGAAGAAGGTGTTTGATTAGAGGTAAAATACAAGTTTGGAAAATGTACTGTTAATAATGTTGTATTTTCTTCATCCATGAAATGTGGACAACACTGGGAAGGTCAACATTTACTGCTGATCTCTGACTTCTCTTGAGAAAGTAGTGGTCAATCACTTGCACCAACTCCAACAAGCTTTGCGGTACTGCTGTTATTCCATTAAGAAGGAAATTTCAGGAATTTGAGCCAGAAGTGATGGAGGAAAAGCAACAACACAGTGTGGAGCTGGAGGAACACAGCAGGTCAGTCAGCGTCAGAGGAGCAGGAAAGTTGACATTTCGGGTTGGGACCCTTATTCAGAAATCTGCAGTTCTTGCTATCTTGGAGGAAAAGCAATATGCTTTCAGGTCAGATGATAGGTGAATTACAAGGGAACATTTTGGTATTCTCAGTTTTCTAAATGGAGTGAGAAATGGATTGTTTTCCTCCACTGCTCCTGCTGAATGAGAAGAGTTAACATTCTTTGTCAAATCTGAGGCTAAAGAGGAAGAATGTTGTGCCTCTGGGCAGTTAATTAAAGAAAAGGAAAAAATTGAACTATTGTAAAGAAATGAGTTACATTGCAAAAGGATACACGAAAAGATTAAGAGTGTCTTTGAGAAAAATATTAGTAGAAAAACATGTAGGGCGAAAAAAAGACTATCTTTAGAAGGATAAAAAGAAAGACTTGCATTATTACAGTCTATTTAAAAACCTTAAAGTGCTTCCTAAAATGCTTCCAAATCAATTAAATGCTTTGAATTATATTCACTGTTGTAATGTGGGAAATGAGGCGGCCAATTTGTGTGTAGTAACGTACCACAAACAGTGCTGAAATAAAGAGATAACACAGTGTGGAGCTGGAGGAACACAACAGGCCAGGCAGCATCAGAGGAGCAGGAAAGTTGACGTTTTGGGTCTGGACCCTTCAAAGACCATTTAATTTGACTTGTGATCTTAATTGAGGAGTAATCATTTCTCCGGTGTCTAGGGGTAAATTTCCTGCTTTACTTCAAAGTAGCACTATGGGCTGTTGTACATTCATGTGACTTTGTAGCACTACCTTGTTCAGTATTCTTTTGCAGTATCAAATCGGATTATTGTACTCATTTGAATGTTATTTGCAGCTACAGATGACCAAGTTGTCTGATATATACAGCCAATAAATATGTAATTTATTAACAGAACTGTATCTTAACTCTAGTCAGCACAATTTTCCTGAGCCTCTGCACATGTATTACATACAGAGTGTTTAAATTGAGCATGCTTCCTAATGGTATGATTGGATGTTTTCATTGGCTGTTGGTTTGGTATCTGCTTGTTTCTAGGGTGCTGTTTCTTCTCTGGGGAGTATCATTCCTGTGGTGGGAGCCATTACCATGGTAAATGCTGCTGATCCATTTCCATTACTGCAGAACAATTGTCATTCTGCACTCTGTGCAGGTGGTGAGGTCACATCTTCCTGATCAGCTGCCTGCAAGTCATGGCGGCACGGCCTCTTTAGTTGTGCATAGATGTCTGTGGTTGCAATGATATATCTGGATATTCACCTTCACTGCATATGAACAAGGTGACAACTGCTCAACACAGAGATCTCAAGTTATTTTTATTTTCCCCATTCATGACTTTTGACATAAGCAACCATCGTGCTGTTAGGAATGGAGGTCCAGGATTTTGACCTAACGACAATGAGGGACTGTAATTATGGTTTAAAGTCAGGATGATTTGTGAACTCAAGGGAAACTTGCAGACATTCCTTCGCATCTGCTACCCTTGTCCTTCTATATGGCAGATGGTAGTTAGTTTTGATTGTGATGTCAAAGGAGCAGAATTGCAATGCAACTTGTGGATGGTACCCATCGCCGACCCTGTAGTAATGTGGTGAAGGGAATGATTGTTTAAAGTTGGAGTGCCAATCAAGAGGGTTGCTTTATCCTGGAAGTTGCCAGGTTTTTTTTTGTTCTTATAGCTGCACACACCCAGGAAAGTGGGGAGTATCCCATCATGCTCCTGACTTGTGCCTTGTAGATGGTGAATAGATACTGGGGAGACAGCAAGTGAGTTAGTCCCTGCAGAATTCCTAACACCTGACTTGTTCTTATATGTATAAACAGAATCTATATGACTAGTCCTGTTCAGTTTTTGGTCAAAGGTAATCTCAAGGAATTTCATAGTTGGGAAATTTAGCAATGGTACTAATGTCAAGTGGTGATGATTAGATTTTGTGCTACTGGACACTTTGTATGGCAGGAATGTTATTTTATAATCCCTAGCTTGGATCTTGCCCATGCCTTACCGCATATGGGCATGGACTGCTCCAGTATCTGAGGAGTCACAAATGCTGTTGAACATTGTGCATTAGTCAGCAAAACATTCTGGCCTCCTGATGAAGGTGGTCTAACTCTTGTTGAGAATATTTAATATTTGCACTCTGGCTCATCTTCCAGCACTCAGCTCTGGCAATGACTTGGCAATTCTAGCTTTGGCTTTTTGATATTATCCCTTGATTTTGTTACTCACACCTATTACTACTTCTGGCTACAGCTGTTACTTTTTTACACTAAAGGGACAGCAGATTGGTTGCAGCATGGCTTTATCGTTTGTACTGGACTACTTTCCGTGCCTTCGGTAGGTTTATGTTTCAACTCAAAGATTTCTCTGTACAAGTCCGCGCTGGATTGATGTGTAGCGTTGAATTTCCCAAATTTTTATGAAGCGGCTGAATTTTTCATTCATGCATTGTGGGCCATAGTCACTCACCACAATGTCTGGATTGCCAAAATAACTGAAGTGTGTTTTCAGATCTTGTACAAACTCAGTGGTAGTCATTGACATCCACCTGTTTATGTCTCAGTCATCAGAACAATAGTCAAAGGTGACAAAATAATCACGGAATTATTACATTTTAAAAGAAGGCCATATGGGTCCTTTGTGCGTTGAGTAGCTGTCTGAGCATTTTAACTTAGCACCAGTCTCCTGCCTATCCTCCACAACTTGCAATTCAACTCATCTCTGCCATACATCCAGGCAGTGTATTCTTAGCCCTAACTATTCACTGTGCATGACAAGTCTTTATTTCTCACTTCGCATTTATAAGGCCCTGCGAGAGGGAAGGGGTTTACTCCCTGCTTTGTCTGTGCTCTGAAAGTCTTTTGTGAACCAAGATGGCTGCGCCAGCAAGGTAGATACCATTTGGGCTTCACGTTGGTGGGTCCGATGCAGGCAATGGAGTGGTGGCAACGCAGGTGTGGTCAGTTGGCTCAGTGCTCAGGACTCAGGCAGAGGTGGCGCAATGAAGATAGATTCTCTTCCAGCAATATCTTTTTATTCTTTTCATTCTTAAACTTTTCAAAATGTCACCAGATTGTGGTAACATTTGATGTTTTTCACAGTATTGTTCATTGAAGAGTACAAGAGACAATAAATCATCTTTCATCTATGTTTCCAACATTGGTTCTAATGGTTTCCCAGTCATCATTAGACCCTTAATTCCAAATTCTTTATTGAAATGCCATTATAATGCCAACAAACATATTGCAACTGAAGAATGCAGGAAAAATTCTATCACCATACAATTGTGAGATGGCAGCTTGCCCAAAGGAAATAGAGTTATTATCTCTGAAGAGATGAGAAAAGAGATGCTAATTTGCACTCATGCAAACCATCAGGGATTGACTCAGGTCTGAGAAAGGCAAGAAGGCTCTATTGAGGGCCAAACATGGGCAATGAGATCAAGAGCCACAATCAGGTGGTGCAGTTCTTGCACAGATTATTGCCAGGGTCCACAGAATATTACCAGAGTTTCTGGATTAATAATCTAGTGATAATACCACTCGGCCATTGCCTGCCTGATGGATGATGTGTGTTTAGCTTGGTATTTATTACAAGCACTGCACCACCTGATTGTGGCTCTTGATCTCTTTGCCCATGTTTGGCCAGTAGAGCCTTCTTGCCTTTCTCAGACCTGAGTCAATCCCTGATGGTTTGCATGAGTGTAATTTAGCATCTCTTTTCTCATCTCTTCAGAGATAATAACTCTATTTCCTTTGGGCAAGCGGCTATCTCACAATTGTATGGTGATATAATTTTTCCCGCAAACTTCAGTTGCAATATGTTTGTTGGCATTATAAATTGCTGAATGAGGAATAAAGTGGGAATAAGGCCAGAGGGTCATTTGGAACCTAAATAAAGGGCAGAACCAACATGGTATTTCATTACCCAAATGAGAATTTAAAAGTACAGAGAAATACCTAAGAGGAGGGTGAAAAGGAAGGGGCAGATTAGAATCAAATTTGGTGCAGGATAAGAAAAAAGAGGAGAAAAAAGTAGTAGTGGGAAAGAAAGCAAAGTTTAAAAATTGGGAGTTCTTACATTTTCCAGGATGAAGAGGGATTAATGGTCACATTTCTCCAAGTACAGTAGTCATGATTAGATTGATTGGTGCCCTACCTACTTATTACCCGGCCCTCAAAATTTCTGGGCCTGAGTTTCAATGCTGAAAGCTTCAAAAATGTACAGCACTGCTTCAATGCTCCTAGTGTAGAACCACTGGGGGTAGCCAAGCCACACCCTCTTTATCGAACTGCCATGCTAGCTGCCATTCTTAAGGTTAAGGTGGCAGCTATGTGATCCACCCAAGCTACAATGGGGATGTGGATACAGGTTTTCGGGCAAATATATTGGAGTAGGATACTACAGGTCGTAGGGTTTGTTAGGTAGGATTGGCAGAGGTGTTGGATTGGGTTCAAGGTGTGTTTGCTCGTGTTCGGGGTTTGTCAGAGGTAAAGAGGGTGATGTGGTTGGGGTCTCAATGGTGAGTCATGAGATTTAAGTTTTATAGTTATACCCAGGACCTGGAGTGGGTTTATCCTCCAATGTTTTCTAGATAACTCTGTTTCAGTGTTGGAGACTTTTTTAGAGAATTCACGACAATAATTGCCGATTAGAATTTTAAACCTATGTGGCAGTTTGCAGGTAATTCCAAGAGGCCTCTTAGCACATATTTTAGTGTACAGTTCTGAAATGATTACCTTCCAGTTGGAAAGAAATGGGCCAATAATTAGGCAAATGGGCAAAACTGTGTCATATGGATTTCAACATGGGCAAAAGTAAGGTCGTATACTTTGAACCAAAAAAGGATAGAACAGGATTTTTGTTTTTGTTAAAAAGAAAGTTAGAAGCAGTAACTGTCTGAAAAGACATGGGGAGACCGAGGTGCTTAGATCAGTCAAATGTCATGAACAGGTACATAAAATAAAAAGACTCCTGGAATACTGGGCTTTATAACTAGTGGACATGTGTATTGAAGTCATGTTTCAATGAGACAAAACCCTCAAAAGGCATCATGTGGGCTTGGACTCTCACTTTTAAAGTGAGATTGACAAACTGGGTCACT
Source organism: Rhincodon typus (assembly GCF_021869965.1). Lineage (NCBI taxonomy): Eukaryota > Metazoa > Chordata > Chondrichthyes > Orectolobiformes > Rhincodontidae > Rhincodon > Rhincodon typus. The sequence continues at coordinate 73,397,418 of NC_063338.1, forward strand.
TCATGACATCTCAATCCTATTGACTGGTTGACAGTGCCTACCCATGCTATGTTAATCAGGATGGTGTTCTTATGGGAAGTGGTTAAAGTCAAGGCTGCCTCTTGCTGGTAGAGAGGAGAGATTGACATGGAGCCAGGCAGATCCTGATACTGGTATCCTTGGGATATTGGCCATGCTTGGTTCCTACCACACCCTGTGCCATTCTCATGTTTCTGTAATCATGTTACCATTATTTGCTCCCAATTGCCCCTCTATGACCCCATGCGCACCCCCCCCCCACTTTGCTACTCACCCAAGCCCACATACCTTTGTACTTAATTTCCCCTCCATCCACAGCATTCCCATTCTTCCATCCCTCATTACCCTCTCATCCCCTTTTCTGCTCATCCAGGATTCACTATGCACAAAACTCCAGATCTCTACAATAGCATTGGGATGCAGAGGAAACAGTTATTCAAAAAGCACTTGAAAAGAATTATCCTTATGTGATCATAAAACTGTCAAGATAAATAAACTCACGGTTCCTTTGAGATAAGAAGGTGTAGAGCTGGATGAACACAGCAGGCCAAGCAGCTCTACACCTTGTTATCTCAGATTCTCCAGCATCTGCAGTTCCTACTATCACGGTTCCTTTGATGATGGTTTCAACAACCTCAGATGAGTTGAATCCACTAGTGGGATTTGGTGCTCAGTCAAGCATTTATAATGGATTCCATTGCGCAACTGCATAAACAGAACTGAATGCACTAAACATTTTTGACTTTGAAAGACCTCAGTCATTTGTTCAATTTTTGAAGTAAGGAGCAAATGTCTTGTTGTTAATCAAAGAAAATATTAAATCACATGTTGCTGCTGACAGATAATCTGAACAACAATACTTTCTAGGCGAGTATGTTTCCAATGCATAACATACTCCAATGCTTTGGAACATATTTCATGATTTCACAGAAGTGTTCAATTTAATGGTCACAACTTCTCCGAATAAAATGTTAATACTAATCCTGGTGTTAAAACAGATAACTTCACGATATATTTTGACACCTTTTGAATACACTTGTCGCAAGGTTCCCAATTCTACAGTAGATCTCACCCATGATTCATAACTCCTTTGAGGAGTCATGTGTCAGATCTCCATCAGCAGTGAACCCAACACGCATCAAAATTGTGGGGCTCTGAAATGCTTACCCACAATAGAGTTGGCAAGAGCCAGAGTGCTGCATGCATTTTTGCTAACTGTTCTCTTATCTTACACAGATCGACATTGTGGGTGATAGGAAGGAGGTAAGGTTCCTGAAATTGAATGGGATTTAATGGTTCAACTGATTCTGTTCCAACACAGAGAAACCTAAACAATCTAGCATTGTGACAGTCCTGCGTCCACACCCTCAGAAGGAAACATTGGCCTTGGAGGGAATGCAGCTTGGTTCACCAGAAAGATATTAGGACCCCGAGAGGTAATTCAGGAGGAGGGGATACACAACCCTGGAATGTTAAAGCGATAATTTGATCAAAATGTTCAAGCTATTTAGGAAATATCATAAGGCAGATAAAGAGAAACTACTTCCACTGGCAGGGGAAACTAAGGCTAAGGCTATAAAACAAAAATGATAGTTGGATATTTCAGGAGTAATTTAGAAAATATTTCTGTCCATAATGAATGGTAACTGTTTGGAACTCTTTTCCTCGTGATAAATAAGACTGGAGCAATTGTAAGTTTTAATATTGTGATTGATACATTTTGTGAACCAATGGTATTCTGAGATGTGGGGGGAAAGAGCCAGAATGATGGTGTTAGTTCACAGATCAGTCAGGATACATCGAATGGCAGAACTGGCTCAAGGTATTAAATGACATATTGCCAACCCTATCTGCCTATATTACAATTCACTGTGTGAAGGAATGAAACGCCCATTTAAGTTGCACATGCTCCAGGTCTGAGATTGACTGGCAGTTTGTAGCAATGATTGCTTGATTAAAAGATATTTACACTATATTAAGTATTTGACTTATCATTTGTGGTGAGGTTAATGGACAATTAATGTAGGAATCCAGTAAACTTTGAGGCTAGAAAGTGTGATATTATTTGTGCAAAGTAAATAGCAGAAGATTGAATATACGCTGATGTTTTCTGGAAATTCGTAACTCCTATAATGTATCTCTAAGTGTTCTAAAATTCCTGGCTTATTTGTACATTAGTAACAGCATTCATCATTCACATGATGTTCTTTCTTCAGATCGTTCTGGTTTATCATCACCCACCATTAGGCTGGAAATGCTTTTATTCTCTAATGTTTATTTAAACTGAACCCACTTTCTCTAGATAATGGATGTTACTCTGAACATACATGGAGTCCTCCACTGCTATCTTTTTGTATCTCATTTCTTTAAAATTATTTGAACCCTCTCCCTCAATTCCCCTTCAACTGCATTGATGGTTAATTTGATGCTTCTACCTACATTTACTGTAGTCAGAAGTCAGGTAATGAAGGAGCAGAGCTCTGAAAGCTTGTGTTGTCAAATAAACCTGTTGGACTATAACCTGGTGTTGTGTGATTTCTGACCTTGTCCACCCCAGTCCAACACCGGCATCTCTACATCATGCATTTGCTCTGATTAAGGTAACTTATATTATAAATAGGTTAGAACATATTCTGTTAGCTTTAAATCTTTGTCTCTGACTTTCTTTTCTCTCTATTATTACCAAGAGGATTTCCACTACTATCTGGTATGAGTCCAGCACTCCCACAAATACATGGCGACACTTTGTCTACAATGATTCAAATGTTTTCTCCTAGCTCCTTCCATGCGTCTGTGTTGATTGTTTCCTGCTGTATCATGCTTTTGAAATGTACTTTTATTTTTCTTAGTAAAGCTTGTCCCTTATCAGTACTTGACAGAACCCGAGCAAGAAAAGTTGCCATACTTGTGGAAACATATTCCACCAGGAGTCAATGAAGGAGGGAAAACATCAGAGGAGGGAATAAAAAGAATTGCATCCTGAACAGAAGTTATCTATCTTGATGGGATTAAAGTATAATCTTCAATACAGATGCATGAAAGGAAGAAACAGTTATCTGAGCCATTCTTTTTATGAGCACCAGTGCAACAGAATATACTGCCTTGCCACACGCACGAAAAAATCAACACGAGTTATGATTTTCTTAATCCTATTGATTGGATGATTTTCCATTTGCTTGCCTTTCTGTAGATTAATATGGGGGTTATTCATCATAAATCAAATGACTGTATATAACCAGAAGTTCCTCATTTTCCATTATTCAAAGGAAAAAGATTTTGTACTGAGATTAATTTACTACTCCTAATAAAGTATATGAATTTAACTATTGTCAATGTAAGAATATGGTCATAATATCTGTTATTGTGATTTATTTTAATTGGTAATATTTTGAAAATGTCACAAGAATTATCTTTGGGGAAAACTTTTGGTTATACCTTCTGTTCCCAATATCAGCAATGTTCTGGTTAACACCATGTTCACAAATCATTTGGTCAGGAAGGGAACCATAGGAAATACATTTGGTCAGACAACAACAGGTTGCCATGGTTTCTTCTTGTCTCCTTTGATAGGATTCAGCTCTTTCAACAACTACACTTCTGCAGACAACAAAATGTTTCTCAAATCAATCTCAACCTGTTTCATGAACAAAAAAGTAAATAAGCCCCTAAAATCTATCTTAAATCTCCAGTTTCCTCCGTTACTGAGTGTACCTGTATAATAATCTCCGTATAAATCTGATTCAGTGTATCTTTCTTATCAAAGCATGAAGCAATCTTAACATTTTCAAATCATTTTATCAGCTTGTCCATTCTGCCAGTTTACTGAAGTCAAACCTATTCTGTGTGCTAATATGGAAAGAAGCAAACACTCTTGAATTTCAAACCTATTTGCAAGCATTATCTTTTTGGAACCTTGCCTGCCTGTTATCTAGCTGTTTAATCTGTCTCTTCTGGTTTCAATACCTTTATTTTCCCAAAAGAAATTTGCTACAATGATGGAATGAAGTAATGGGCTTGTTTCAAATGAATTCTTACATTTTAATATATTTTACAGGTGACTTCTAGTTTAGTTTATATCTTGGACTAGAAATTCAGCAACAAAATAATCCTCCACCACTAACCATACCCATCTTTTATAATAAAAACTGAATGTGCTGGAAAAGCTCAGCAGGCATGTATCTGCCTGCCTGTCCATTCATCATCTATCTAGATGATGCCTGGCCTACTGAGTACTTTCAACACCTTGTTTTTATTTCACATTAACAGTATCCACAATAGTTCAGTCCTGCCTTTTACAACAATGACTAAGTACTCCCTCTGCTGCTTTTTGCTGATGTGACACAAACATAACAGGACCATACTTTGCAGTCAGTGCCTGCTGCTTTCAAATTAAATTATACAACTGACCTAGCACAATGGTGGAAGCAATAATTTCACTTATGAAGGTAAACGATTTCCTCATGGTGACAAATGCAGTTCACGTGGCTCAGTGAAGAGAAACCATTCGTGAGAATTCATCAGAATTAACCTATTGGAATTTCAGATTTAAGTCAGTCATTGGAGCAAAAGTGGCAGGGAGAGGCTGAGTTGGGGAGGGGAGTGTGTGTTGCAGATCCCGTGGCAAGGGGGTCAGGTCCTGGGAAGTGCAGGTTTGGATGGAGGGTATTGTGTCAGAGGATGGATGTTAGGGTGGGGTGTGGATATTCAGGTACAGTCTGGTCAGACGAGGGTGAACGGGGTCACGTCCAGCTGTGGAGAGAGCGGCAGTGTCTGGTGGTTGTAAAGTTTATTTACAAGGTTCATTCGGCTTGTGCATTGAATAGTTATTCGGAAGATAGGCTATCTATTTAGTAGTGTACTATTTCCTGAATAACTATTTGACTCGATTTCATCTGACCCAACCAAAGACTCGGTTTAAGTAGAGATTTTTAGAGGGTTCCAGGTGTACTGGAATTGCTTATTAGGATCTTCAATTCACTGGGTAAATCCTTCAGAGAGTGAGACAATAGTATTCTACAGAATCCCTGTGCACAATTTCTACTTACACAGGAATAATGACCATTGGACCAGTGGAAAATCTGGGCCAAACTTTTTGTGCCATTTCTTCTATTTCAATCTTGTACCCAGCCAGTATGATAACTATATCTTCAGGGCAGAAAAGATCGGCCCACTGTTGTTTCCAGATTTAGCCATTTTATGCAGGCACACTGCCAAATCACTCAGTGGAACTAAGGTGGTGAATTATGGTAAATTTACTGTTATTGGCAGAACAATATTCAAGATTTCACATCTTACCATATAACCTCACAAAAGCCATGACAAGTTTTGTTACGCCATTATAAAATTTCTAAAGAGTTAGAACCTAATTGTTATCTGAATACATATCCTGGGCTACCATCTTCAATGTCACATGCCAAGTACAAGTCCATCAATCCACCAGCCAAATGGTGTGATTTAAGAAATGTACTCAATAAAGCTTCACCATTTTGACTGTAAAATATGGTTATTTCTATCTTATTGAAACTAGAAGACATAAAAAAGGTGGTAGTGATAGTGTGAGAGTAAAAACTCAAACATTTAAAATGAATTTAATGCTTAATTAAATTGAACAAAAACAATCAATTAGTGCCAGAGAAAGAGAGAGAGAAAATTGAGTAAAGCAGATGTAAATAAAATGGCCACCAGAATAATAAATGCATAACTTCAGTCTGTGATGATTTGGCCAGCTGATGATGCTGTAGAGGCTTGACTGATTGATTTATTGTCACATGTACTGAAGTATAGTGAAAAGCTTTGTTTACAAGCAGTACAGGCAGATCATAGTAAGCAAGGATGTACAGATCAAAAAGACTTAATCAGAGGCATACAGGTTACATTGCACAGGTCATATGTTAGACAAGATCAATATAAGAAAGATCAGCATTATTTGAGGCTAGAGAGTCTATTCATCAGTCTAATAATGGCTGGGAAGAAGCTGTTCCTGAACCTGCTCGTGCATGTGTTCAGGCTTCTGTATATTCTGCCGGACGGAAGAGGTTGTAGGAGAACATTACTGGAGTGCAATGGGTCTTTGATGATGTTGGACGCCTTTCCGCAGCAGCGAACCATGTAAATGGGGTACACAGATGGAAGGTTGGCTTCCGTGATGGTCTGGGCTGTGCACACCACCATCTGTAATTTCTTACAGTCCTAGGCAGAGCAGACCAAGGGGAGGCGATGGCCTAGTGATAATATCGCTGGACTGTTAATCAAGAGACCCAGATAATGTTCTGGGGACCTAGGTTCGAATCCCGCCAGGGCAGATGGTGGAATTTGAATTCAATAAATACCTGGAATTAAGAATCTAATGATGACCGTGAATCCATTGTCGATTGTCGGGAAAAACCCATCTGGTTCACTAATGTTCTTTAGGGAAGGAAACTGCCATCCTTACCTGGTCTGGCCTACATGTGACTCCAGACCCACAGCAACGTGGTTGACTCTTAACTGCCCTCTGGGCAATTAGGGATGGACAATAAATGCAGTCAAGCTAGTGACTCCCTCATCCCATGAATGAATAAAGTAAACAAAAAGGTTGCCCTACCAGGCCTTTATGCACCCAGACATTATGCTTTCAATGGTGCATCTGTATAAGTTGGTGAGAGTCCTTATAGATATGCTGAATTTCCTGAGTCACCTGAGGAAGAAAAGGCATTGTTGTGCCCTCTTGGCTGTCACATCCACATCGGAATTCCAGGACAGGTTGTCAGTTATCGTCTCTCCGAGGAACTTGACGCTCTCCACCCTCTCAACCTCAGTTCCATTGAGGTAGATGGGGCTGTGTTCTCCTCCTTGCTTTCTGAAGTCAATTATCAGTTCTTTAGTTGTGCCAATGTTGAGAGAGAGTTTGTTTTCATTGCACCATGTCACCAAGCCCTCTATCTCCTGTCTGTATTTTGACTCGTCGTTGTTAGATATCTCTCCCACTACAGTGGTATCGTGAGCAAACTTGTAGATGGCGTTTGTTCAGAATTTGGCAATACAGTTGTGGGTGTACAGCAAGTACAGTAGAGGGCTGAGACACATTGTTGGGGACTCCAGTGTTGAGTGTTATTGTGGAAGAGATGCAGTTACCTATCTTCACCAATTGCAGCCTATGGGTCAGAAAGCTGAGGTCCAGTTGCAGAGGGTGGAGCCAAGACCAAGGTCTCAGTTTTGAGATCAGTCTGGAGGAGATAATGGTGTTGAAGGCGGAGCTGTCAATGAGCAGGAATCAGACATAGGTGTCTTTGTTGTCCAGATATTCCAGGAGTAAGTGCAGAGCCAGGGATATGGCAACTGCTGTTATGTCTCAAGGCAAATTGCAGGAAATCAATGCATCTTTTGAGAAGCTTTTGAAAAGCTTTTATTTTGATAAGTCTGCAAACATCTACAACCATTCACTCCCTCTACCACTAATGCTCTGTAGCAACAATATGTGTCATCTGCAAGATAGGCTGAATAATTTCACCAAGACTCTTTGGACAGCCCTTTCCAAATGTATGACCAATACCATTGAGAAGAATAAAGGCATCAGATTTATCTGCAAGTTCTCCTCCAAACCACTTGCCATCTTGACTTGGAAATATCTCACTGTTCCTTCAGTGTCACTGGTGTAAACCCTCCCTAATGGCATTGTGGATTTAACTGCATGAAATGATCTGCAGCGTTTCAAGATGACATTTCAAAGGACATTTAAGGTTTGGAAATAAATGCTGGCCAAGCTAGTGATGATCACATCCTTTGAAATACATAAAAAGACAAATTAAGAAGATAGGATAATCTATATCCTTTGGTTAGCAGAAGAGAGAAAGGGACATTTGTTTAATAACTGGGAGCTAAGAGCAAGTGACAGCAGAAACCTAGACAAAATGCTTGTAAAATTTAGCATACATCTCAACTCAAAGTCAAATTACTGGATCTATCAATATGAATTTCAAAGCCTGATTCAGGAATCTGTTGAGCCTGTTTATAATTATTCAACAAGATTGAAAATGCAGGCAAAACATGTAAATTTTATGGTGATGAAAGGCTGCTGCATCAACTTATTTAGGGGTCTGTACACCCTACAAAACATAAAGGATTTAATTAGAAAGGACAAATGCACAATATCACTAGCTGTAGACACTGTCAGAGCACAAGAAGCAACAAATAGACAGGAAGACTACCCAAACTGTTGACTTTCAGTTAAAGCAAAAGAAAGGCAGCAGCGAAATAGCAACAAACGCATACACATCATACAGAAAGAAAGATGTGCAGGAGCTATGAATGTTGCCTTGAGTTCACAGACAGAAGTAAATATTCTGCAAGTAGATCACACAAGGCTTGTGAAAAGACTGATCACTGGGAAAGGATGTTCCAAAGGAATAAAGAAGGTGGCAATCAATTTATCAAAGACTGAACAACAGGATGAATGTGAAGTAAAATGAATAATGTTGGTCTTGTTAATCTTGATCTTGCCTAGTTCAAATCCTGTGCAGTGTAACCTGTAGGCCTTGCCTTACTCTTAAGTCTTTTTTCATCCTATAATCTGTATTTCCTTGTTTACTATGATCTGCCCGTAATGTTCACAACAAAGCTTTTTACGTACTTAGGTGCACGTGACAATAAATCAAATCAATCAATCAATCAAAGCATCCATATCCTGGAGGAAGTAGTGGAGGTGGGTTATATTACAACATTTAAAAGGTATCTGAATGGGCATGTGAATAGAGAGTTTAAAGAGATCTGGGCCAAATGCCAGCAAATGGAACTAAGTCAGACTGGGTTGTCAGGTCAGTGTGAATGAGTTGGACGAAAGGATCTGTTTCCGTGCTCTATGACTCTATACATTGAGGCTGAGTTTGAGAACACAATTGGCATAAGAATGACTCAAAAAGAAATGTTAAAGCTACATAAAGGGATAATGGGTAGTTAGGAGCAATGTTGGCCCATTAAAGAATGAAAGTGGGGATATAGTCAATGACTACGGGGAAATTGCCTCAGTATTTACAGTAGAAAAAGAGGATAGCTTGCTGCAAGCTCCACAGAAATAAACAATGGATCATAAACAGGTGCTGAATAACATTAACGTAAGTAAATCACTGATAATGTGGAAATTCATGGAATTAAAGAGTGAAAAATTCCCAGGATTTGACAGCTTCCATTTGGGAGTGTTAAAGGAAGTAGGGGAGCACATTGTAGATGCCTTAACTACAATCTTTCAGAGTTCCCTAGGTACAGGAGTCATCCCTTTGGATTGAAAAATATTGCAAATTGCACTCGACTTTTTAAGAAGGGTAAAAGAGGAAAACCAAGGAAGTGTAGACCAGTAAACCTAACATCTATGATGGGGAAATTTTTGGAGTTTATGATCAAGGATGGGGGAACTGAAAACCTTGAAATGGTTCAGTTAATCATGGATAACTAACATGGATTTATGACAGGTAGATCATCTCTGACAAATCTCACTGAATTTTTGAAGACGTGACTAAGGTAGTGGACAGGGGAATGTCAATGGATGTTGTTTTGATGGAGTTCCAGAAGGCATTTCATAAACTTTCACATAATGAAGAGAAAAGCCCACAGAATTCATGACAAATTATTGATGTGGTGGGAAATTGGTTGAGTGGCAGGTGAGAGAAAGCAGGAATAATGTGTAGGTATTCAAATGTGCAGGATGTGACTAGTGGTTTCCCATAAGAATCTGCAGGTTAGGACCGCAATCATTATTTATTAACAACTTGGATAATGACATAGAAAGTTATACATCCAAATTTTCTGATGACACAAAGTTATTGGTGAAAGTGCAAATGATAGCATAAAATTACAAAGGGATGTTGACAGACTAACTGCGTGAGCAAAACTATGGCAGCTGATGTTCAATGTAAACAAGTGTGAGGTTATCCATTTTGGACTAAAAAAGGATAGATCAATGTACTTTCTAGATGGTATGATGTTAAAAACAATGGATTTCCAACGATATTTGGAAATTCAGGTGCATAAATCATTAAAATGTCACGAACAGGTGCAGAAAATAATCAAGACGGCTAATGGAATGCTGGCCTTTATATCTAGAGGATGGAGTACAAGGATGTAGAAGTTATGCTGCAGGAACAGAAAACCCTAATTATACAACCCCCCTTGGAGTACTAATGAGCAGATCTGGACATGACATCTTAAGGAAGAATATATTGGCCTTGGAGGCATTACAGCATAGGCTTACAAGAATGATATCTGGACTTCAGGAGTTAAGTTATGATGAAAGATGGTACAAATTGGCCTGTTTTCTCTAGAATTTAGAAGGCTAAAGCATGATCTGATGGAAGCCTTCAAGATATTAACAGGAAAAGACAGGATGGATAAAGAAAATACCAAGAATTGGGGATGTTTGTGATAAAGATAAAGATACATTTTTCCACAGGTTGGTAATTGTAGAACTCGGGCACATAGTCTGAGAGTTGGGACCAGTCTGGTCAGAACAAATGTGAAGAAGCATTCCTCCACATAAGGGGTGGTAAACATTTGGAACTCTCTTCCATAAACGGCAGTAGATGCAGGATCAGTTGTTAATTTTAAATCTGATGTAGATAAAATTTTATTAAGCAAAGGTATTAAGGGTTATGGGCCAAAGACAGGTATATGGCGTTAGGCCACAGACCAGCCATGATTTCACTGAATGGTCTAATGGGCTTGAGGAACTGAATAGCCTACTTCTTTTCCCATTTTCCTGTGACTGTATGACATAGCTGAATGCAACAGTTCTGAGACACATAATCATTCGGATTGCAAAGTGGTTGAGAAATAAGCCAATAGCTCAAAATTGAAGCTGAAGCTGAATGTCAGAGCACAGCATGATGTCATCCACCACAAATTAAACCAGAAGTTCTCTAGTATTACTGGAAAACAATGATACATTTTTAAAGCTTTTTTAGCTTACATTCTTCAAGTCAATATGTAAGAATATCAATTCAAGGGGAAAACTAACATTGATACTCTGTGAGAGGGGTGGTGCTAATCAGTCAGCAAGTGGGCTTTAATTGTTGGTGATGCCATGAGAATGTACCAATTAACGATGATTGTCTATTAACGCCCTGGTTTTGTTTAAATTAGACAAATTGACTCTGATTGGCCAGAACATTGCCCTGAGAAATGAACTAGTGAATGGCAGTCACTTACTTTGTTGAGTTGAAACAGCAACAATTGGAGCACACATTTTTTTCTGTCTGCAAAGAACAGGGACCTGTGTATTTAATATATCTAGGTTCTAATCCATAGAAGTCAGCTACTCTGTGGGTTACATTTCAACCTCAACTGAAAATCCTAAGTTGGTTGTCAGCATAATTCCTCACAAACTCGGGGTTATCCAGCAATGTTTTGAGCAATTACCATATCATAGAGCCAAAGATCTTTCCTGAATGAATGAAAATGGTTACCCAAAAGAAGATGCTCTGAAACTGAGCAATGTTGTGCTAAATAAATACAGGTGAATAGAAATTCTTGGCATAATATAAATCACAGGAATGCGCAAAAAATGCCTTAACTGCATGTCAGTGAAATGGGTCACTCTGCTTTCACGGGATTCAGTAGTCTCAAAAAGCTGCAGCTCAGCTCTGTAAACAATGAGTTGAAGGAGCCAATGCTGAGGGTTGAATGTAACAAACCCATTGAAAAGTTATCCATGATCAGATGGAAAGAAAATCTGGTGAAAATGTACTTAAGAGTATTTCCAAGAAATAGGTGAATACTTTAAATTTTTGAGTATCACAACAGCAATGAAACCAATGATACAACTTCCACATAATGAACCTGTAAAACTAAATAGAAAACTTGAAAGAATGCTCCAAGAGCTGAATGATAAGAAGCTGATCACAAGAATCATAGCCTACAGATTTGGTAAATTTCATCATGCTGATACAGAAGCCAAATTGACAGCATGGATTTTGCCTGAATCAGAACAATATTCATCAAGCAAGGAAATAGGTACACTGCCACCCCATTTTGCCAGTGGAAGAGATCACAACAACACTGGCAGCAAATTTGATACCAGAAATAAATCATGAATCTTGATGCAGAATCTTCACTGTTGGCAACATTAAACATAATACGTGGGATAATATAAATTCCTACATCTAACTGAGTTACTGCTGTGTGTCAGTGTGAAGGTTGAAAATGTTGAACATGATGAATGTCTGCCAAATAAGAAGGCTGATTTGTCCTGGATGATGTCAAACTTCTTGAGTATTATTGGAGCTGAACCCATTCAGGCAAGTGGAGAATATTCCTTCACATTCTTGACTGATATATTGTAGATGATAGACAGGTATTGGATAGACAAGAAGTTAGTCACTGAGTAATTCCTAGCCTCTGACCTGCCCATGTAGGCAAAGTATTTATATTGGCTGTTCCAGTTCAGTTTCTGTTCAATTGTATTCCCTAGGAGGTTAACAGTGGAGGATACAGGATGGTAAATGGAATTGAGTGCATACCTTTAAATATTCCTCAATTAGCAGACTCCAGACATACTGACACCCATTCAGTGAGCCAGAAATTCTCCATTGCAGATAATTCAGGTCTAGGACTGGAAAAAAAATGTCATGCAGGCCCTACATTTTCTTTCAAAAGAAAACTTATAAAAATGGCAGGAGAAGATGGTCACAAAGAAAGAGATCACTAGCCATTAGAGGGCCTTCCACACCTTGGTATGCTCGTTCACAATACCATTAAAGTGAAGGAACCCATCATTCTGGTTGTTTACCTCATGGAGGCTGAGATTTTGGACCTTCCTGCTATTGGATCCAGATGGCTTTGTTCCTAGTCTTGCTACTGCCTCTTTTAAAGAAATTCATCCTTTGAAGAAGGTTAAAAAAAAGGTAAAATTGTTTCCTCACTTTACAGATTCTATGAAGAAGCTGCAACACTAGGAACAGAAACCAGTCAGATAAAAAAAAACCCTCCTTGTATAGAAGGGCACTGTGAACAAAAATGTATACTTGTTTCAACAGATATTAAAGCAAATGGAGCTTCAAATAACTCTACTGCTGCCAAAGCTCCCACAACATCTGAGATGTTTCAGATTATGGAATTAGAAAGAGATATTCAGTCATGTGGGAAAGCAGTCTTATGTCATAGCTCCATCATAAATTCATGAATACTGTAGCAGCAGACAAAGTGGAGGATACGCTATCTGCATTGGTAAAAGCTCATTCTTCAATGTTTGAAGATTGCAGACAGCATCAACCTCATCTTGACAGTAGTAAGAAGAGGGTCAAGGAATCGCCCAAAAAGAACAATTCAATAATTATAAATACCTAATATCAATCTATCCGGGGAAAAAGGATATATCCAAGTGGATCAACTCAGAACTTCTAGAGCTGAAAATCATCTTGTAACATCTTAAATCAAGCAACAAAAGGAGCTCAAATATTGATGGTAACATAGATTTGGAGATGTTCAACTACCATAAAGACACTGAACTGAAAGCTCAGCTGAAAGCCATCACAAAATGCCAGCTTGGGAGAGTGAAAAGCAAAAAGAAAGTAGATTTCCAGAAATCCTCCACAGAGGCTGCTAGTGTTCTTACGCACCTAATACCAAAACCATCAAATTTTGAAAGATCACTGATACACATCAGTGATAGGGTTCCCCTTGTCCCCATCCCACTAGCATCCACATCCAGAAGATCATCAGCTGCCATTTCCTCCATCCAGTGAGATGTCACCCCAAGACACGTATTCCCCTCCCCTCCCTTGTCTGCCTTCCACAGGGACAGTTCCCTCCTGAACACACTGGTCCACTCTTCCTTCACTCCCAATACCCCCCACTGCCCCATGAACCTTCCCCTGTAACCGGCAAAGGTGCAACACCTGCCCATATACCTCTTCCTTCCCCAGTATCCAAGGGCCCAAACACACCTTCCAGGTGAAGCATCATTTTACCTGCACTTCCCACAATCTACTCTACTGCATTCACTGCTCACAATATGGTCTCCTCTACATTGGGGAAACAAAGCATAGACTGGGTGACCATTTCACAGAACATCTATGTTCTGCCTGCAAAAAAAAGACCCTGAGCTTCCAGTTGCCTGCCACTTTAACACACCACTCTGCTCCCTGGCCAACATCTCTGTCTCAGGCTTGCTGCAGTGTTCCAGTGAAGCTCAACGCAAGCTGGAAGGACAACACCTCATTTTCCGCTTGGGGACCCTGCAGCCCTCCCAACTCAATATCGAGTTCAATAATTTTAGGGTCTGAACTCTCCCATGTCCTAGCTCCCCACCCCACATACTAGCCCTTGTTATCACATAATCTGCCATTACACACTACCTGTTGTTAGTCACTAAGAGTCTCTATCAACAGCTATTCACCCTCCAAGCCAGATCGTTATCTACTCCTTTGTCTGTCCAACTGTTCTTCTCTCTCTTAGGGCTCTATCCCCACATATCATTTACACCGTAAGCCCTCTCCCTACCCTATCTTCTGCAAATAAATCAATATTTTCCCAGCTAGCATCAGTTCTGAGGGAGGGTCAGCACACCCGAACTCTATTTTCTCTTCACAGATGCTGCCAGACCTGCTGAGCTTTTCCAGCAATCTCTATTTTTGTTTTTGATTTACAGCATCCACAGTTCTTTTGTTTTTTTTATTCAGGAAAATAGATTATTGGTGCAGGTGGAACAACTAGAAAATCAATTCAATAGACTTTTTTTTTTGGTTTGATGTTGAGATGGCTGGCCATGCTCTTTGTTGTTCAGAAGCCTTATGTTTGATGCTTCCACTTGTTTGTAAGAAATACAGAGTGGCTGATTCACTTGGAAAATGTCTTTGATTTATCAATTCCGAAGTCACGGGTCACAGCAACGGCTGCAGGACAGGTAACTGGTTTCCTTCAAGTATGAGCTGAGTTTTATTTTAATGCAGAGAACAGGCAGTTTCTGCTGGGGAGAGCAATTATACATACTTTTGTACATTTCTGTCTGTCTCCGTGTCTGTGGATCCAACTTGTTGCTAATTCCAACTTGAGCAGTTAATTAAAAATCAAATAACTTCACTTATAGAGTCATAGATCATAGTGTTATACAGCGCGGAAACAGAATCTTCGGTCCAACGCATCCATGCTGACGAGATATCCTGAACTGACCTAGTCCCATTTGCCAGCTTTTGATCCATATCCCTCTAAACCCTTTGAATTCATGGACCCATCCAGATGCCTTCTAAATGTCATAATTGTACCCACCTCCACCAGTTCTTCTGCCAGCTCGTTCCATAAACACATCACCCTCTGCATTAAAAAGTTGCCCCTCAGGTCCTTTTTAAATCTTGCCCCTCTCACTTTAATACTATGCCTGCTAGTTTTGAACTCCACAACGCTAAGAAAAAGACCTTAGCTATTCACTCTATTCATGCCCCTTATGATTTTAAAAACCTCTAAACTCCTTAACCTCTGACACTCCAGACAAACTAGGCCCAGCCTATTTAGCCTCACCCTATAGCTCAAACCCTCCAATCCCGGCAACATCCTTATAAATCTTTTCTGAACTCTTCTGGTTCAACAACATCTTTCCTATAACAGGGAGACCAGAATTGAACACAATATTCTAAAAGTGGCCTCACCAATGTCCTGCACAGCCTCAACAAGATATCCCAACTTCCATACTCAATACAATGAGCAATAAAGACAAGTGTGCCAAATGCCTTCTTCACCACCCTGTCTAATTGCAACTCCACTTTCAAGGAAATATGCAATGCACCTTGGTCTCTTCGTTGTGAACAATTCCTCAGTTCCTGGTCATCTGCATATTGCAGGAACCCACAACCATGAAAAGAGGGTTCACAATAGGTTTCTTGCAGTGAATTTGTCTGGACATCCTGATAAATCTTGGTTAATAAAAAACACGGTTCTTTCTTCTTGCAGTCCACAGTTTTAAAATACATAAAAATAAGATGGCACAGCTTTGAAATTGCTTAAGAAGATGGTTCAACTTCAACCCTGTATTTACTCTCTAAAACAAGGACAAGGGAGCCCATGTATCTTATACATTTTGATTTGATCTGATTTATTGTAGCTGCATGTACGGTTTGTTTTGCAAGCACTGCAGGAAGATGATAGCACAAGTGAAGAGTGTGGTAAAATACTCTCCACTTATCTGGATGAGAGCTTCAACATTATTCATGAAGAAGGGTATGTTTTCTTATCCATAATATAATTTTGTATGGTAAATTTCACATTGAAAATGTATTTCTCAGTAAGTTAAATTCTGCTGTAAAAGGGGGGCATATCACTCACCCAGCTCATTCATTTACCTATCCACCTACCCACTTCACCCAACCTCTCTATCTCACTCTGCCTTATCACCTTATCCACCTCTCCACTCAGCCTTATCATTCATTTAGCCACCCCAATCAGCTATCCTTATAGTTATAGAGTCTTCTAGCACGGAAATAAAGTCTTCAGTCCAACCAGTCCATGCCGAATGCAATCCTAAACTAAAATTGTCCCACCTGCTTGTTCCTGGCCCATATCCCTCCAAACCTTTACAATTCATTTACTTATCTAAGTGTCTTTTAAATATAACTGTGCCCACCTCCACCACTCCCTCAGGAAGTTCATTCCACATTTGACCCTCATTTCTTATTTAAATCTTCTTCCTCTCACCTTAAAAAAAAAATGCCCCCTAGTCTTGAAATCCCCAATCCTAGAGAAAAGACACCCAGCATTAACCCCATTTATATGCCTCATGATTTAATAAACCTCTATAAGGTCTCACCTATCCATTCACTTACCACTCACTCGCTCAAAGACTAGGCCTTTAAACTTACCTGAATACAGCCCAGCACTGAATATAGAAATTGTGTGTCTTCTCTTCCCCAGGCACTGCTGTGAACTGGTCGTGTTCCCCAACATATGTTGTGCTGCTATTTCTCGGACAGCCAGAATCAGAAGAAACCAAAAAAAATGGGCACTTACACTGGGTTAGGAATTTCTTCATGGGCAGTGGATGAGTCGGGTCAATGTGTTTTTGTTCAACTTCAATCAGAGAAATAGTGGTGTGTGATGCCTGGCTGATGCTTTATATTGTTATATACAGCAATACTTTTCCAGAAACATACACAGGAACATTGGCACGGTGTGAAAGCAATAAATTTGAACTTCTTACAGTCTATCAGGAAAGTTTTTAGCAATTTGTTATAGTCATTTCCAATTTTGATTTAAGAAGTTAAACAAATAGAAAAAACATGAATAATGATATATCACTTCAATCAAATAAACACCTACATAAAGCTGCTAATGCAAAAGAATATAACTCAGTTGACTGTAACTTATTATATGCAGCAAAGCATAGTTTTTGAAGGGATTAAAAACATTGGGTGCAGAAAGGGCAGGAAGACCTTAGCTAATCCAATTTGGGCTGACGTATTTATTACACATAAGTGCCAAAATCTTCAAAATTTAGCAGATCTGAATTATTATTCTTCGGTCAAGTCATTGCAGTTCACAAAGGAATGAAAAAAGAACTTTAACCGGTTTGAAATGTATTATTCAGCTTTTCTCAAATAAAATTTGTTACTTTTTAAGTTAGTCATTAATTATCACTATCTTTGATACTCAATGATTATCTTGCGCATGTATTATCAGAAGCCTATAAAAAATGAGTACGCTGAAGTTAGGCATTATTCTATAAATGCTACTGAAAGTTGCATTTTTGATGTTGAGAAAACTCATTTTAAAAGATTTTTTGACAGATTTTAAAGACAAAAGTTTTGCATGTTGTATATATCTCTATCTTGTGAACCCGAAGATGAAATTCCAGTCCAATATGCGACACAATATCTTGTGAAGTCAGTGAGATAATACCAACTGTCTATTATTTTAAGGAAATCTGTGCAGTACAATGAGCTAGAACACCATTCATCTCAGGAACCAGAGTTACAATTCAGCTCGGTGGAAGAGATTAAAGTCTCTTCTCTTTAATGGTTGTTAAGAGGTTTAAGCAAAATAAGTTTGGACAACCTCAGTCTAATTTAATGCAATAGCCATGTTGAGCAAAGCTATTAATCATAGATTTTATAGGAAGTGGAAATGTCACCGTAGTACAGCAAATGATTTTCAAAAGAAAAATATTTGTGCATTTTTTTTTCTCTCTCAAGTTTATATGTTCTCATCTCATCAATTGAAACCAACAGCGCATAGTTATTTATTTCAAAAGTTAAAACATAATTGAATTGCATCTGAATGAGTTTTGATCCACTGTTATGAATGTAAGGTGGTGCTTTAGAAGAATAAATGGATACTGAACCAGGATATGGTGTGTTCTTGTGATAGTTACAGATGAAATTGTGTGCCATTAATTTGAATATTTACCAATGTATTTCATCTCTGAAGAGTTCACGGGCATTTTGCAGGTTGCATGACCTTGGACTTTAGGAGTTGACTACATTGTTGATATCTTGACTAATGTGTCTGGCAAGACTCAATTTTTTAAGTGACTTAAGACCAGCATTAATCATATTGTTACCTACATGTTCCTGTCTGATTTAATCCATTAAAGACATCTGAGTAATATATGTGAATACTGTAATGCAATATTTTAAACCTCATTTTACCTGAATTGGATTGCCTCCACTGATGCTCAAAGCCATTTAACAGATAATGCAAAGAATTTGACTTTAGGTGCATGCAGCCATTTATTCTCAGCAATTCTTGCAGATAAATTATGTCATTTTCTCCTATTAACGCCAAATTGCTGTGGTACAATCAGTTCTGTTATAAATCACCTTCCAGGATTCAAAGGGAGCATTTCATGAGTCAGTAACCGAAAGCTACTGCTGTTAAGATGGTGTTTCACTGCAGTGTCATTTCATTTAAAGGAACAATCACACCTAACTCTCAATGATTCACACAAAAGAGGGAAGCCAGTTTGTTCACCTTATTGGTCTCTCAATTTAAAAAAAAGTTATAACTGCTATCATCCATTCCTCACTCATCACAGCATGTAAATGTCTCTTCAATAACTCCAGTGCTTTATTCAATGGATTGAATAATTCAATAGATTTATAGCGTTTATTCAATAACATAACAGGCCCAGTGCGAATCATCTCTGGTCATCACGAACACTAAATCAACAAGACAAACAATACTTCTGCTCTGCGATGACTAACAATGGTCAGTACTGTGTTTGTAATTTCTCCCAGATACCCAGTCTCTACGCAAGAAAGTTTGACCCCATTCATCAAACAATTATATGCATTTTTTGTTTATCTATTGAATTAGACTTCTCAACTACATTTAGAATGTGATCTGAAATAGTTTCTCCAAAACAAAAGAAAGAAAGGAATCTGATAATCTACATTATACTTTTCATGATCGTTGAATACCACAAGAAGCTTTTATAGTCAATTAATTACTATTATAGTCTCGTTACAGTTGTAATACAAGAATTGTAGTTAACGATTTGTGGACAGCAATATACCACGAGCAACAATAGGACAATGATCAAATAATTTATTTGGAATGTTTAGTGAGGGATTAATATTGGCCAGAACAAGTGAGAGAACAGCCCAGTTCAAAATAGTGCCATGCAATTTAGACATTTGTTTGATGCTTCATCTGAAAGACTGCAAGTTTAATAGTACAGTATCGCGTTTCTTTAGACTTTAAGCAGAGAAACAATCACTACCCAATTGATTCCTGGGGCACTTCAATCAATAACTTCCATATCATGTGCTATACCTGTCTACAATAAGATCAGGTCTGGGTTGCTGATCTTCTTTGCTTACCGTGCATTGAAGTTGATTTTCTTTCCCTCTGATGCTGTGGGTCTTGAGATGACTAAACGAACCAATACTGGATCCACAGACCCTGCCTCAGGTGAGGCCAGTGCTGTTTTTTTTGTGTCTTGTTGACTTTGTTCTGAGCACAGTAGTCCCATTTCCTCTTTTCTGTACCTTCATTGGTGCACAATTTACATCTTTATTACCTCTTTCAGTTCTGTAGAAACGTCATGAGAGATTCAAAACATTATTCTGTTTCTCTCTTCACAGGTGCTGCCAGATCTGTTGAGATATTATAACATTTTCTGTTTTTATTTAGGGGAAATATGTACCTGTTCACCTCAAGAAAAGTGGACAGGAGGACAATTAAAATCCCACATGTGGTCCACACATTGATATTTTGTATCAATTCTTCAGGCGAGATTTTTAAAGTGATCATTTTCTTTTATTCATGAGATGTGGACATAACTCGCTAAACCAGCATTTATTGCCTATCCCTAAGAATCAACAATATTGCTGTGGGTCTGGAGCCACATGTAGGAAAGATAAGGATGGGAATTGTTTTCCATAAAGGTTATTAAAGAACTAGATGAATTTTTAAAATAATATTTCTTTTTATTTTGAGATGGTTATTGAATTTAATTCCACCATCTGCCATTGTGAGATTCAAAACTATGTCCCCAGAACGTTTGTCTGGGATTCTGAATTACTAGTCTAGTGACATTACCGACAAACCAAAACCTACCACCATGATGAGCAAAGGACAACTGTGCAAAGGGGTGACAGTTTTCTCTTAAGTCAAGTTTGTTTTCCAGTGGCATAAACTGTGGACCTGATCCGTAGCACAAAGGGGCCTCTTCTCGACCCTGGATACTCCCACCCCACCCGACCTCCTAACAATCACAAGACCATCAGAAACCCCACCAAGTAGCAGCAGCCTTTCCACTGTTTTCTCCAGGGTAGAAAAGAGTGGCACAGGTGGCTCAGTGGTTAGCGGTTAGCACTGCTACATCACAGCGCCAGGTACCCGGGTTCAATTCCACCCTTGGGCGACTGTCTGTGAGGAATTTGCACATTCTCCCTGTGTCTGCGTGGGTTTCCTCCGGGTGCTCTGGTTTCCTCCCACAGTCCAAAGATGTGCAGGCTAGGTGGATTGGCCATGCTAAGTTGCCCATAGTGTTCAGGATATGTAGATTAAGTGGGTTACAGGGGGATGGGTCTGGGTGGGATGCTCTGAGAGTCGGTGTGGACTTGTTGGGCACACTGTGGGAATTCTATGGAAAAAAATTCCTGTTGTAATCCTGAAAGTTCATAGTAATAAGGCCAGAGCAGTGTGCCCAATTGTTCTCCATTGTAGATGGGGTTTAAATTGTTCCTCATGATTTATCTTGGAAAGTATTGAACAACAAGCATATTATGTTAATAAACAAATAAACTAAATACATGAGCTGGCATATTACGACTAGAAAGGACTCCCTTCATGGTTGATGCTGCATTATATGGAATTGATGACACTTTACTGGGAAGAATAAGTCTCAAAGAACACTAATGATCAGAAGATTACACATTATGGTTACTGAGAGATATAAAATGGTTATAAGTAATTTCCCATTTTAACCAAGGTCTTTGATTCACTTTAACTACCATGACTCTGGCAAGATGAAATGGGAGCACATTTCTAAGTACACATTTCATTAAGCTGAGTTCAATATGCCACTAAAAACTGCAGCTAAGACATGAAGAGATCATGGTATCCTTTTGGACTGAAGTTAGAAAAGTAGCCCTAGGCATTCTAAGTGGGCTACACACTTGCAGTATTCTTATTTGCACTACTGCAAATATTTTAATTTGCCATCTGACTTTGATCTTCGGGTGTACTCAGTACATTAGGCTATCCTTGAGCTTCTACTGAGCAGAAATCTTCTTCTCAGGTCAGTCAAATATTATTTGGGTTGTTGATTTAACAGTAATTGCTCTTCAGGGGGTGAAAGTAGCTGACCTTTCTTTACCAAAGATTGAGCAGAGTAGTGCCTTTGTTCATAAAAGCCTAACACATAAATAGTTTCTGGATACTCATTTAAACAATGCTGAAGATACTTAACAGCTTTTCAGTTTAAGTTGATAAAGATCCAGGTAAATTCAGGAGGAGAGACAATGTTTCTTGTGTCATGAGTTTGGAGATGCTTGATTATTTTCAAAATGATTCCTGCATGAGGGATTTTCAAGGTCATTTGACTACTACGCATTTGCCAGTGTGGTTTCCAGGGAAACAGTTTTTTTTCTAAGTACTATGACAAGGCTCTGTTCTGTTTCTGTTTGCCAGGCATTAAGCTGTGGAAGATGGTTTTAGCTTTTTTTTTCAAAGCTGGCTTATATCCTCCTTTGCTTCATCTATTCTTTTATTAATGCCGAGCTTCATTTTTGTGAGCTCTTCAAATTGCACTCCTGAGCGATGCCTATTTTAAAAAAAGGCTTATAATTTCAAACTTGAAACTGTAGATTTTCAGGTATTGCGAAAAGAATTCTGCATAAATTTAGAATGCTGCCAAAAATGATGCTTATTTTCTTTAAGCTAATGAGCAGATGCCCAGATCAATGAATTTTTCTTTGTGGTGCCGTGGTCCAAAACATCATTTCAGTAGGCATTGAACGATGCATTTAAATGTAAATAAAGTATAACTCAAGTTTTAACTTTATCTTATTTGAACTTGAACCAGTTAAGAAGTGAGGCCACATTTTGCTCAACAGATCGTGAGAGTTTAGCTTAGCTTTTTTATAATGCTATCAAACACATTCCACACAGTTAAACAATTAAAATCCAACGGTTTTATCTGTCTTGCTAAGCCAGCAATGTCAAAAAAGCTTATTTTATCACTGGTGATTACTGTAGACTCTTTATTGACATGTAATGGTGAAAATGTGCTGTAAGATATCACTGATAACTACTTTAACATGGCATTCTCTTGCAATTTTAACTAAGGAATGATTTAGTGCTTTAAGTGATCTTGCAGCTTAAGATAATATGCAAAGGAATTTCTTATCATAGAATCCCGACAGTGGCCATTCAGCCCATCAAGTTCACACAACCCCTCTGAACAGTATTCTAACCCTATTCCCATCACCCCACATTTACCTTGGCTAATCCACTTAGCTTGCATATTACAGGGTAATTTAACATTGCTAATTCACCTAACCTGCATATCTTTGGACTGTGGAAGGAAACCAGAGCACCCGGAGGAAACCCACACAGATGCAAGGAGAACCCACACAGACAATCCCCCAAGGCTGGAATTGAACTTGGGTCCTTGGCACTGTGAGACAACATTGTTAACCACTGAGCCACTCTGCCACCCTTATGTTTGTTTCTAATTTTATGTGGAATCATTTCAAATAATTGGCTAAAAATGGTATATGTAAATAATCTTTGAGTACTTTATAATTAGCATTATCTTAATTAGACTTTGTCATACATAAGAACATAAAGAACATAAGAACTAGGAGCAGGAGTAGGCCGTCTGGCCTTTCGAGCCTGCTCCGCCATTCAATTAGATCATGGCTGATCCTTTTGTGGACTCAGATCCACTTACCCGCGTTCTCACCGTATCCCTTAATTCCTTTATTGTTCAAAAAAAATCTTCCCCTTTTTTAAAAAACATTTACTGAAGTAGCGTCAACTACTTCACTGGGCAAGGAATTCCACAGATTAACAACCCTCTGGGTGAAGAAATTCCTTCTCAGTTCAGTCCTAAATTTGCTCCCTCTAATCTTGATGCTATGCCCTCTTGTCCAAGCTTCACCTGCCAGTGGAAACATCCTTTCTACTTCTATCTTATCTATTCCCGTCATAATTTTATATGTTTCTATAAGATCCCCCCTCAATCTTCTGAATTCCAATGAATATAATCCCAATCTACTCAGTCTCTCCTCATAAGCCAACCCCCTCAACTCCGGAATCAACCTAGTGAACCTCCTTTGCACCCCCTCCAGTGCCAGTACATCCCTTCTCAAATAAAGTGCCAGTACATCCTTTCTCAAGTAAACTAGTATTTTTTTCCCTGATGTGTTTTGAAGTAACAAATGATTTTATGATCATTGAATATTAATTTAACTGTCACTTTGAAAGCAAAATAAATTAATTGTTTCAACTGACTGCCACCCACTGTGATGTTCTCATCTAGGTTATTTGGTCCACTTTGCCCTTGTTGGCTCATCACCTTGCCAGAAATAATTAACATTTATGAACTTAATAGTTTGCAAAAATTGGTGTTCTGTATTTTTTTTTATGAAATCAATAAATAAGTCCAAAAATGATTGAGCATACTTACCATTTATTATAATTCCTCTCCACTTATAATTGGACATGCAAATTTGTAGCAAATTTTGAACAGTCTGTTTTGAGGTAACAATTGTAGTTCTAAAGTATTATCAATCCATAAATAGCATGATAATACACTGGTCATGACCTTATTTGGTGTCCTGGACAGTTGGAGAGTCTGAAAGGGAGTGATCATATGGCAAGTTGATTCTTTTGTGTGTTTCAAGCACCAGTGTTCCCTACAGAATAGTAAAACACCTAAGATGCTCACTCTCACTCATTCTGTCTCTCATACTGGACCACTGGTCTGAGGTTTACAAAACAAGTCAGGCGAGTATGCGTCATTTACACATTTTACTGGTTTTTTTTCCTACTGTGCTATAATCTAATTGTTTGTGGGCAAGCTTTAAATGTGCAATTACAAAATTGACACATATTCTATGCCGACAAGATGTCCTGACAAAGGGTTTCGGCCCAAAGCATTGACTTTCCTGCTCCTTGGATGCTGTCTGACCTGCTGTGCTTTTCCAGTTCCATATTTATTGATTCTAAGTACAAGAATCTTCTTTTCCATGTTAAAACTCAACAAAATCTTCTAACATTGTGTCTTTTATGATAACAGTGTGTTACATGTTGTGCACTCAGAATCAGCAGCATATTCTTGTCAAAAAACCTTTTGCAGCTGAATAGGTGTATCAAAAGAAGGGTGCAATTTGTCTCTTTCTCAACAGATTGTAATGTCTCTATCTAATTATCTGAAATGCCCCTGCCACTCCTTCTGGGAAATGATAGCAATACCATTTACACAAATCCTGCACAATGGACTTTGACGGGGAGCCTGACCTCACTCAATACCATATTGAACATCATCTTTATAAATTTACTCGGTACAAGTGGAAGGTTTTCTCCTTTAAGGGACATTAGTTGCAATGTTACACCAATACAACGGCTTCAGGATTATTTTTAATATTTGTAGGTTTGTTATACTTTCAAAGTTTTGTTTTAAAAGAAAATGGTTTCACATTATCAAATCGCCATGGCAGAAGTCACTACATTATTCATCCTGGATGCCACACTGCTGTGCCCTGTGGGGATCTGCTACGATAGTAAGATTGGGCAGTCTCAATGTCTGACCCTAAATTTGTTCTACATTAGCAATCTCAATCGGATGGCGTGGAAAATATGGAAAATAAATTGTTGCAATTGATGTATGAGTGGATGATGTTCCAAGAGTTGAATTGGGACACAATAGAGAGAGTCTTACTCACTATGAACAGGATTGTTCTTGTTATTTAAGAAAGGAAGAATAAACATTGGAAGCAATTCAGAGAAGGTTTACTCAATTTATGCGTGGAATGGGTAGGTTATCTTATGAGGAAAGGTTAGACAGGTCCAGCCTGAATCCACTCGAATTTAGAAGAGTAAAAGGTAATTTGATTAAAATATAAGATCCTGCTGGGGCTTGACAGGTTGGATGTGGAGAGAATGTTTTATCTTGTAGAAGAACCTAGAACCAAGGGGGTCACTGTTTAAAAATAATGGGTTACCCATTTAAGACAAATAAGCCTTCTTTTCTCCTTCAAAGCGTTGTAAGATTTTAGAACTCTCTTCATCAAAAGGCAGGAGATAGCCGAGGTATTGAACAGGTATTTGGTGTCGATCTTCACAGTGGAGGACAAAAATAACATGCCAGTAATTGATGACAAGGAGGCTAAAGTAGGTGAGAATCTAGAAACGATCATTATCACAAAAGAAGTAGTCTTGAGCAAGCTAATGGAGCTAAAGGTAGACAAGTCTCCGGGCCCTGATGGACTGCATCCCATGGTACTAAAAGAGATGGAGAGAGAAATAGCAAATGCGCTCATGCTAATTTTCCCAAAATTTTCTGGACTCTGGGGCCGTTCCAGCAGATTGGAAAACAGCAAATGTGATGTCACTGTTTAAGGAAGGAGGTGGACAAAAGATGACAAATTATAGTTAGCTTAATTCCTGTAAGGTGGAAAATGCTTAAATCTATCATCAAGGAAGGTGGCAAGGTGGCTCAGTGGTTAGCACTGCTGCCTTACAGTGCCATGAACCGGGGTTTGATTCCACCCTCAGGCGATTGTGTGTGTGAAGTTTGCACATTCTCCCCGTGTCTGCGTGGGTTTCCTCTGGGTGGTCTGGTTTCCTCCCACAGTCCAAAGATATGCAGGCCAAGTGGATTGGCCATGCTAAATGCCCATAGTATTCAGGAATGTGTAGATTAAGTAGGTTATAGGGGGTTGGTCTGGGTGGGATGCTCTGAGGGTGGGTGTGGACCTGTTGGGCCGAAGGGCCTGTTTCCACACTGTAGGGATTCTATCGTCTCTATTAAATAGCATAGACATCTGGATAGAAATTGTCCCATTGGGCAGATGCAGCACGGGTTCATGAAGTGCAGGTCATGTCTAACTAATTTACTGGAATTCTATGAAGACATTATGGGCACAATGGACAACGGGGACCCAGTAGATGTGGTGTTTCTAGATTTCCAAAAGGCATTTGACAAGGTACTGCATATGGCATTATGGGCAATGTATTAGGATGGAGAGAGGATTGGTTAATGAACAGGAAGCAAAGAGTGGGGATAAATGAGTATTTTTCTGGTTGGTGATCAGTGACTAGTGGTGTGCCTCAGGGATCAGTATTGGGACTGTAATTGTTTATAATTTACATAGGTGATTTGGAGTTAGAGACCATGTGCAGGGTGTCAAAGTTTGAGGATGACATTAAGATGAGTGGTGGAGCAAAATGTGCAGAGGACTCTGAAAGTTTACAAAGGAATATAGATAGTTTAATTGAGTGGGCAAAGGTCTGGCAGATGGAATTCAATGTTGATAAATGTGAAGTCATCCATTTTGGTAGGAATACAGTAAAAAGGACTATTATTTAACAGTAAAAAATTGCAACATGCTGCTGTGTAGAGAGACCTGTGTGTCCTTGTGCATGATTCGCAGAAGGTCAGTTTGCAGGTACAACAGATAATTAAGAAGGCAAATAGAGTTTTATCCTTCATTGCTAGAGAGATTGAGTTTAAAACCAGGGAGGTTATGTTCCAGCTGAATAGGGTGCTGATGAGGCCACACCTGGAGTACTGCGTGCAGTTTTGGTCTCCTTATACTTGTGAAAGGATATACGGGCACGTGCGGGGGTGCAGAGGAGATTCACTAGGTTGATTCCAGATTAGAGACGGTTGGTTTATGAAGTGAGACTGAATAGACTGGGATTATATTCATTGGAATTTAGAAGAATTTGGGGTGCGGTTCTTATAGAAGCATAAAATTATGAAGGGAATAGATAAGATAGAAGCAGGGAGGATGTTTCCACTGTTGGGTGAAACTAGAACAAGAGGGCATATCCTCAAAATTAGGAGGAGCAGATTTAGGACTGAATTGAGAAGGAATTTCTTCACCCAAAGGGTTGTGAATCTGTGGAAATCCCTGCCCAGTGAAGTAGTTGAGGCTTCCTCATTGAATATTTTTAAAGTTAAGATAGATAAGTTTCTGAACAGTAAAGGAATTAAAGCTTATGGTGAGAAGGTGGGTAAGTGGAACTGAGGCCATGAAAAGATCAGCCATGATCTTATCGAATGGCGGAGCGGGCTTGAAGGGCCAGATAGCCTACTCCTGCTCCTGGTTCTTATGTTCTTAGCAGAGTGTCTTAATTTTTTTTTAGACTGAGGTGAATAGATTCTTGGTAAACAAGGTGGTGAAAGGTTATTGGATTGGGAGGCGTTGACTGGAATAGTGTGTCTCTATGACCCTGTAGACTTCTCAACCAGTGTATATAATATTAATTTACCCAGGCACCTTAGCATGTATCAGGACTGCACAGCATGATGTTGCAGTCAATCAACTAGGTCACAACTTTATTTGAAGACAACAAAGGTTAAACATTAAACTTTATACTTTTAATAACTCGATATCTAACTCTCCGATTCTTCAGAACCTTAAAATACTTTCCAGATACTTGTAACTTTTGCTGACCCATCAAATTGTTCTGTCTGTTCCTCTCTTCAGAGATTGATTCTCTCTCTGATCGAAGGACGAGCTGCTCTGGTTACTGCTGTATCCCGATGACAGGTTTTCATTTTACAGAATGTGCCCACTGTAAAAGTTTACAGCTTTGAGTTTAGTTTCATTTTAATGGTGCAAATGGTAACATTTATGGAGACTGATGCAAACGTCAGTGGCAAAGCAGGATTTGTAAGCATGTACCTTGCTACACCAACCCCAATTTATAGCAATTTACTTTATTCACGTTATGACATGAGGACAGAGTAACAATTCTTGTGCTAAAGTCAAAACAGAAAAGGGCTTGTTAAGTAATACATTGAATATTTTTTGGAAGATTTGAAGCCTTGGAATTTTCTAACCCAGGTTTTCTGCCAAACTATTCTGACCATCGTCCCTCCACAGCTTGGCAAATGGACAACTTTCCCTTTGGCCCCCAGTGGAATATGACTCCTACCACAATCTCCACTCATGTTTGTCAGCCATAACATCACTTGTAGCAGGTAGGCTAGAGAGTGGGGTAACCTGAGTCCTGCCAGACTAGGTTCTTATACTCTTCTGGCTACCTTCTGGAACTTTCCAATGACTTGACCAATCAGATGTTTCAAATTAATTGGTTATATCACCTTGAAATGTTGCTAATGGCTCTCGATGACTTGCTTACAGCAACCCCTTTGATGTGTCTGCTCTTGGAGCCCAGAAGCCTGATTTTGTCCCAGAATAGACACCTGCACTTTTCTCTTACTGGGGCATGTCTGCCCCATGTGTCTAGTGTTCTTGTTTGTCAAGAAGGGTTGAATTGTCCTTTCACACCTCTTAATAATTGATTGATTAATTTTTGAATGTATTCTTGTACTTCTCTGAGCTTGGATCTTGCCAGGACTTATTCCTAAGCAGAATTGTCTCTTGTGTCTGTTTTGGCTCACGCATTCCCAGCATACTTTGTTTTTTGATCAATTTTGATGCTCTGATTATTTTGGTTGTTGTGCCTGTAATTCTAGCCTCCCTTCTTAATGATTTTTATTTCACTTGAGCAGTCACAGGCTGGTAGAGAGGTTACAATCAAATCGGCATAATCTTTTTAAATGTTACAGCAGGCATGAGGGGCCAAATGGCCTTCTAAATCATATGTAGGTATATTTGTATAACTACATTCTGCCTCAACAAGAAGCTTGCCATTAACACTGAGTGCCTGAAATGAAAAAAATAGTTTTTCTCTAGGACTGAGCTTGTTGAGTACATAAACTGATCCAAAGCTATTAAGGAATAGCTAATGAGATAACAAGGTGCAGAGCTGGATGAACACAGCATGAAGGGTCTAGGCCCGAAACGTCAGCGTTCCTGTTCCTCTGATGCTGCTTGGCCTGCTGTGTTCATCCAGCTCTGCACCTTGTTATCTCAGGTTCTCCAGCATCTGCAGTTCCTGCTATCTCTGAAGGAATAGTTAATAGCATTTTAAAGGCTACAATAAAAGCCTTAATCTTTTGTTCAGCCATAAACCTGTGTAATCCGCAGTTAAATATATATCACACTTACTTTTATTTTGTCGATGTTACAGATAACACATTTGTACATTTATTGTGGTTGTTCAAGTGTCCAAATAATTGCTCAGAAGTTGTCCCATACAGAGTAACTGGTATTTGGAACAAACATTTCAAAAAATAGGGATACACAATTAAACATTGTCCATCATTTACTTCTGTGATTATTGTCTTGCTAAATTGAGGCTAATGTGGATGACTGCTCAGGCGTAATCCACCTTTGATTTGTTAATCTGAATCTCATCTTGACAAAACAGAGGGCACATAATTGTTTCAATCTCAGGCCTGCCAATCTCTCGATGTTTTTGAGCGTAAATTGTCCTGGAGATTTGCCTCCACAACATTGGCACCATAACTAAGAATTGATCACAGCTGTGTTAATACTAACGAACATGTGTTTCAGCTTCAGTAAATAATTTTTCATCAATTGTAACCCATCTTGCACTGAATAAACAACCATTAGAATTTATTTGAAGGCACTTCAGCCTTGATGAAAAATAACCATTAACGCAGACCTGATATATGATGGCAAGCTTATGCTTCTCCTTGAATACTTTTGCAATATGTATATTGAAGCAGAAAAGCAAATATATTAGCCCAAGTTGTATTGATGATGGAGAAACTCAAATGGATGCAACAATTCATATAAATGGTTCACATTTATCATGCAAATGATGCATATTTTTTGACCACAACCTTACGGAACCTATGCAACTTGTAGGACATCTGTTATTGTGATGCAGCCTTTCTGATTTCTGATCCCTCCTTATTCTGAATAACAGCGAAAAAAAACTTTAGGATGTCGTAAACAGAAAACTGAGAAAAAGATTAGTTTTCAGGAACTAGGGTGCTGTGGGGGAAATAAAAACCAATTCAGAAAAATTGGGCAATCCTCGCGCTAAACGTGACACAATATTTAAAAAGCATTAAAATATTGAAAAGTGTACAATAATTCTCATTTAGAGTTGGAGATCTATTAGTTTTGCTTCCTCAATTAGCACTAATTTGAAATTTACCAACAGCAGCCAGTTAACAGAATTTTCTTAAAATAAAAGTTTAACAGAATTTTCTTATTGTGCTTCCATTGTTTATACGGCTCTAATGTTAGGACAGCTCACTCAGCTTCAACAGTGTTGGTGCGTAGCTGATATAGCTGCCTGAGGATCCATCACAAAGATGTTATTATACATCTTTGGAGCAGAAGGCACTTTAACGCAGTCCTCATGGCTCAGAGGAAGAGACATTATCACGAGACCCCCAAACTGATTTTAATTCCTGGGTTTCAGACATGAGAATGCCATCCCCCACAGGCAATTAAGAATTACATATATATTAAAAAGTCCAGGCCTGGGTGATTTGATGAACCAATGTCTTAGACGCTCCTGTAACAGAAAAGGCCTTGTTAAGTAATACATTGAATATTTTTTGGAAGATTTGAAGCCTTG
>NC_063338.1:73428546-73586997 GCF_021869965.1 Rhincodon typus
CCACAATCTCCACTCATGTTTGTCAGCCATAACATCACTTGTAGCAGTACTGGGTGGAAGAACAAAGTAATCGAATTAAATGAGGCCCATCTGTTAAAATAACTCCATCCTCATGGCAAGGAGATCATTGGGATTTCCCAACCTGTGTTCACTGCACCTCACATCTGCTCTGTATGCACTGTGAGTTAACATCAGGGCTACTGTTTGTAAAAAGGTGATCTGTGATCAGTATCCTTTGGCATTAGAAATATCTACTTCTCAAGCACCTATTCTTATAACATTAAGTTCTGTTCATCTAGGAATTTTCTCAAGATCTTGCACTATATTAACAAGTAAATTATTTAATCCACAATATAGTGTTAAGTGATTCTTTTCATATGCAACCCAATTAAATGTTAATATCTCTCTGACATTTTTTGGTTTTCATGCATCCACATTTCAATAAAACATT
Organism: Rhincodon typus; assembly: GCF_021869965.1. Classification (NCBI taxonomy): domain Eukaryota; kingdom Metazoa; phylum Chordata; class Chondrichthyes; order Orectolobiformes; family Rhincodontidae; genus Rhincodon; species Rhincodon typus. The sequence continues at coordinate 73,428,998 of NC_063338.1, forward strand.
TATGCGTCATGCCTTCTCTGTGGGCAATTATGAACTGATTGAGCCAGTTATTATCAATCAAATTAAAATTTAGATAGGGTATGATCTGCGTAATGAAACAATTAACTATTGATCAGTTACATCTAATCCTGTCCATAATTTAATTAAGTATGTAATTTGATTACATAAATTACAAGGCATCTAGCATTGTCTTTTACATAAGTACCTTGCTTTATTAGCTCATAAGTCTTCAAATACAATGTTGTCCTCTGACCATCTTGTGATATTGTCCAATTATCTCAACAAGAATAATTTGTTTATTGAGATGTTTGTCAAAGTTACCATATGATGATGATGATAATGAGTAATCCCTTATGATTCTCACGGAAGTGTAATATGCGACATTAAACATTATAAATTAGAGCAAAACTACAAAGTCCAGATTAGTTTGATCTAGGTTAATGAGCTGTTGAACTTTCTGGTGTAAGTACATATATCTTTTGAACTGACGATTTTCAGTAGGGATTAACAATCACTCAATGTGTTATAATTTGATGTAATCTAACGTCATGCAACTTTAAAATGACAGTTATTACCAAGTAAACTTTGATTTTTTACTATAAGTATGCCTATGGCTTTAATTATAGTATAGAAAGATGGAATATTCTCAATATCAATTGCTGATCTCTTCCGTTCTTTTGTCAAGCCACAAAATACAAGTGTTTGTATTCCCATTTGTATCTTCAAAGTATGTAAGTTCTTTAGGGTTTTACACAGTCCAGTATGTGTGACAGTACCCACTTTCATTTCAGACATCTCCACAACTATTTGCCGATTATGGAAATAGACTCTATATTGCCATAAAGATTTTTAGAACGACCTAGCTTTAGATTTGTCTGAGATGAGATCCTACTTTAATCTCCCATCAAGTTCTCATACAATTTCAAAGTGGGTTGTACCCATTAACCCTTTCAGACAACAAGCACATCATTTACTTGTAATGATACTGTTCTTGTCAAACTAATTCTATCATGCTATTTTATTGTACTATTTCTATCTATTGATTTTACTTGACTCTATAGTTGGCCTCCAATCAGTCATGAAGGCAGTTTCAAATGAGATCTGAGACATTACGATATATTCCCTGCTTAAGTTGTTCAGTTAAGGACATCAACTTAAAACCTTTACAGATTTAACATCAGTCTTTGAGTTTGGAGCTAAAACGCTAACTCTTACAATTTTGTTTTGACAAGAGTGCTCCTGTTACTTAGGAATTCTGGGCTGCTTTTGTTTTAATTTAATATGATCTGCTTTATTGCTAATCATTCCCATTGTCTTCAATCCACTTTGTCATGATTCACTGGCATGGTGCACTGGAAATCAAGCCCCTCTATTCCCAGAGTAGTCAAAAAAGTTATAGTTTTTAATAAGAAATATGGAAAATCCCCAAAATACCTGAGTTTTAGACATAGGTTGTCAGAAAGTATGGATCATGTTTATATATTAACAAGAATCACTATTTATTATAGGTAATTAGATTCTAGTGATAGGTAAATTGTACACATACACATGCACAGACACACGTATACAAAATCACACACACAAAAAATCACATCGGCAGCGGGAAAACTGGAACAATAGTTCCATGGACCTGTATAAGGCTCCAGTCAGACTGCATGTGGAATATTGTGAGCAATTTTGGGCCCCATATCTAATGAAGGATGTGCTGGAATTAGAGGGGATCTAGAAACGGTTTACAAGAATAATCCCAGGGATGGAGTGCTTGTCATGTGAGGAGTGGTTGAGGACTCTGTGTCTGTACTCAATGGAGTTTAGAAGGATGACAGGGAATTTGGTTGAAACGGACAGTACACTGAAAGGCCTGGATATAGTGGATGTGGAAAAGATGTTTCCACTATTAGGAGAGACTGGATCTGAGAGCACAGCATCAGAGTAAAGGAACAACCCTTTAAGATGAGGAGGAATTTCTTCAGCCAGAGGGCAGTGAATCTGTGGAATTCTGCTGTAGAGGACTGTGGATGTCAGAACATTGAGTGATTTAAAGCAGAGGTAGATAGTTTCTTGATTAGTAAGGAGCTCAAGCATTGTGGAGAGAATACAGGAGAATGGTGTTGAGAAACATATGAGCCATGATTGAATGGTGGATCAGACTCAAAGGGGTGAATGGCCTAATTCTGCACTTTTATATTTCATTCACAGGACATGGGCATCATTGGCCAAGCCAGTATTTATTGTCCATCCCTAATTCCCAAAGGGAAATTGAGAGTCAATCACATTGCTGTGGGTCTGGAGTCAAATATATGCTAGACCAGCTAATGATGGCAGATTTCCTTTTCTGAAGGACATTAGTGAACCAATGTTTTCCTCACAATTGACAATGGTTATCATTAAACTCTTAATCTCAGATTTTTATTGAACTCAAATTTGACCATCTGTCATGGTGCGGGTTGAAGCTGGATCCCCAGAACGTTACCTGAGTCTCTGCTAGCTAATACCGTGAGACCATTGTCTTTCCTTGTGCTCTTATGGAGCAATAAATGTGGGCTTTGCTACTGACACCCACACCCTGTGAACAAAAAAAATGAAAATGCTCCAAGATTTCTAAAAAAAAGTTCCTTGCTGTCAGAAGGCCATGTATATCCTCTGATACTAATAATCCATTCATTGTCCATTAAATTTAGTTTGAGAGCTATGCATTTCACTGAAAACTCAGTGGAGGTACCCTAAAAAAAAGTACACATAGTGGTTGTTGTTCAAATAGGTTACATTGTCAGAGATACGTTACTGTAAGGCTGCATTGAATGGGATTTATGTGAGTACATCACCCTTTCATTCTGCATATTGGCTAACTGCTGCCTACAGAAATTGTTTCTGGAAATTATTTGTTTCAACTGAAATTTCTAATGGACTAAATAAGGGATAAATAAAAATGTCAGAATTTACATTTCCACAATAACATGATTGATGGTATGGTTTGAATTGTCTTTTAATATCTTCATTAACATTTTTATTAAAAGGCTTCAGCTTCTCCCATGAGCCTTAGATTTTTACTACACAATTAAGGCAAGGTTTTCAACCATGTATGTTCTTTCTGAGAATGCACAATTTTTAAAATGTCTCAGAATGCAATCACTAAATCAAGAGTGAAAAGATGGGCAGATAACAATAAAATATTAAGACTTTATTTGCATTTTACAAATATTTTGTAATTTTAGTTGGTTGAATTCTGAAAACATTAATTTCAAGCAAGTGATGATTTATCTACTACACAAAGTATACTGCGTCATTCTGGCTCGCAAAGCCAAAGGAGATGGGCAGAAGGAGGGTACATCTGCAGACAGGAAGGTAAAAGCAATTGCAGTTTAAAGTGCTTAGAGTCTGAGTTCTGAAAATAACCTAACCGCTCACTGTATAGCTTTTAGTATTTTTTTTCAGTGGTATCAAAGTTTGCAGAATCCTGAAGTTCATGGTGAATGCTTATTAAGTTTTTTTCACTGGGCAATGACTTTTGATTCCTCGGAGATTGGTGGGTGGTGGTGAGGTTGACCTCCTCTAGGGTGTTCACACATACATCCTGGACCTCACTTCATCGAGGTCTCAAGAATTAACATTGGAGGATGAAAGTTAAATATCAATGGTCCATATTTATTATTGCCATAATAAACATCAGTGATGTTCTGTTTAGGAATGCTAAATGTTCCATATGTTTGCAAAAGAGTTACACGTAGAGAGTTATCCAATACTGCAGACTAGTTAGGTCCCCTACTGATTCAATGACAGATGTCACTCTCAAAAATGCATCTGACTTCCCTCTTGATGTTATGAACAAGAAAGTTTTTCATTTGACTCATTTCCAGTTAGAATGCAAGCCAATGACTTTTTCCTTCATATCAATGTCAGAACGCTGAAGGAAGCTATGACACTAACAGAATGTGGAGTCAGATGTCCAGATTGTGCAATTCTTTCTGTCAGTCACTTGAAAATTCATCTCTATTTCGAGGTATGGGTCACAATGGGAATCATAACAATACTAAAATATAATTGTTTCAGAGATAGTAGGAACTGCAAATGCTGAAGAAGGGTCTAGGCCCGAAAAGTCAGCTTTCCTGCTCCTCTGATGCTGCTTGGCCTGCTGTGTTCATCCAGCTCTACACCTTGTTATCTAAAATATAATTGCTGATCAAGACAATGCTTTGTGGTCATGGCTGATAATTTCAATAAGTCATCTCTAGATAAATGGGATCAACAAAATATGAGAAAATCCATTCCTTTTTGAAGTGTTATAAAGCAGAGTGTAGAATTTTTCTAGTTTTAGTGAATGTCTATAATGTAACCCAATAAGAATCTCAAGAAACATTGAAGCTTTTGTCAACTGCAAACTTAGCTATTCATTTGCTCTCTTGCCGTATCTCCCAATGCCTATGACTGCAACTCTCTACTCCTCTGCCCTTGGGTTCTCATGTATTCTCCATCCTATTGCACTCCATCACTGATAGCTTTGCTTTCAGTCATCTTGCCCACAAGCTCTGGAAAATCCTTCCCTAAAATTTCTCACCCCTCTATTTACCTCTCTTCCTTCAGATAATAGAATCTTATGGCATAGGAAAGGACGATTGCACATTGCTTATTCTACAATAGTTCCTGTCCAATTTAATCACATACATCTGCTGCCTTTTAAGATGCCTGTCAAAATGCACTATTTCAACCAAGGTCCAAATCTTCTGATTTCTGTTGGAATCACTATTTCTGACCCATGTCTCTGAAAAAATTACCTTCTTACCTGAGTCTGAGTTTTCTGGCCCTCCTTCCAATGAAGGACCCATCCCAAAAGATGTTGCACAACAATCAACAATGGCCAGGATTGGAGAGATTCTGCACAGAAGCCATGACCCTTTTATACAGCAGGAGGTGCCATATTCCAGCCAGTCAACACAGTTCAAACCTCTTTTACAAGTTACTGAGAGAAGGTTCACAGTGTGCACAGTCAGTTGATGAGAGAACAGGTGGTGTTGGGGGGGATAAAGGCAAAGGGTGATAGATGAATGAAGTGTTCAGGAAGTGGGTGGGTGGAAGAGGAGGAGGATAGTGTTGAGGGTATTGGGGTGTATGTAGGTAAGTGGGTATGCTACAAGGTGTGTGAGGGAGTTTAGTGGCAGGTGAGAAGGTCAGGTGATAGAGCGGCAGATGGATCAGGAGGCAGTGTGGCAGGCGATTGGGTGAGATGGTAAAGTGACAGATTGGTAAGGGTGTAGGGTGCTAAGGGGTTAAGACTAAGGGTTAAGTAGATTCCAGGTGGTTCAGGATGTAAAGTGGCATGGTAAATGGGTGAGGGAGTAGCATAGCAGGTGGTGTGTTGGGAGGTGAATGAACGGGGGGACAGTGACAGATAGGAGAGTGACAGGTTAGGACAGGTCTGGTATTGGGTTGGGGGGATAGGCTGCTCAGATTCTGGGGCTAGGGACTGCTACCTCAGAAAGGGCAACCATATTACGTGGGTGGAGTGGGTTAAGTGGGTTGTGTGTCAGGCATCGGTTGGTTTCAGGGTGTGAGGGAATTCAGGAGGTCTTGGGGGTGGGATCAGGAGTGGGGAAATTGGGCATCAGGGTGAGTCAGTTGTAAAAGAAGAGGTACCGTTTATTTGGTGTCCGGCTGTGGGTTTTGGTGTCAGGAGGTACAGATGTTGGTTGTTAGGGAGTGTCCATGGAGGGGATATGCATCTGGAAGGGAAAACTGGGTGCCAGGGGATTGAATAGGTCTTGGGAGGGCAGGGGTGCTTGGTGTCAATGTGAGAGATTAGGGGAATCAGTTTGAGTTATTGAGGGTTAAGACTATAAGAGGTAGGAGCAGAAGTAGACCATTTAGCCCATGGAATCCACTCTGCCATTCATTGAGATCACAGCTGATCTGATCACCTCAACTCCACTAGTCTGGCTTGTTAAAAAGGTGGGTCACACCCATTTTCTTCTTCATCTCCCACAGAGGATGTTGAGAGGGTTTTGGACAGTTTTGTTTGGGAATTTGTCTGCCTTCAGTTCTGTAAATTTCCTTGAGTTAGAACAGGTTTTAATTCCTCTAAATTTTCCTCGGTAAATATCCAGGTCCTCCAAGGAGTCCAACTTAACTCAGAGTTGGAAACGTTTTTATAGAGTTCCAAATGTCAGGGATCATTGGAAGTTTAAACTTGCCAGGAACTTAGTGCATAGGCAGAGTTTTAGGATTTCGAAGGGGTGCCATTATAGATCTGTTATAATACATATAATATACAACTATTTGGGGACAGGAAGACCTGAGCTCAAGTATTTAGTCACCGATTTTAATATCTTTAGTTTGAGATTCAATATTTTTTACATGATTGTGCAATGCCTTAGAATATTTTTCGACAATAGATGTACTATATAATTAAGTTGTCTTATGATTATCTTTAATTTCTGCATTCTTATTATTGTGCTATTTAAATCTAAGTTCTCGCTGCTGTTGCTTTGTCCAATATTGCAAAAATCCATTGAGACCTACATGATCTTAGCTCTTCATGATGTTTAATTCACTCTCAATTCACTTAACCTTATTAGAACGTACGAAAACAACTTCAAACATTATTTCTTGCCTTCAATTTCTAATCCATTATTCATATCCAAAGATTACAATGTCATCACAGGAGGAAAGACCATAACATGTTCTGGTGCTCAAAACCCCGACAGCCCACAGTATTTACTGGAAGTATGGTTACACAGCTGGGGGAGGCAAGATATTGCATGAACCAGCTTTCATTAAAAGAAAGTCATACTTGCTGTTTTATGATATCTTTTATAATCTCAGGACATCCTAAATTGCTTGAAATACAATTTGAACTGTAGTCACTGTTGTAATATTGGTAAACAAGTCTAATTTAGCTGTTCATTTCCTTTGGTTTCTCTAAAAATGTGTCTCTGCTGCCTGCTGGCTATTGCTTTTTTGCCCAGTAATTGCACTCTAAACCATCCCGCATTTGAATATGCTGTGATTTTAAACAGCTTGCTAGTGAATTGATGGCGTTGCTTAATCTAACAACCCATTGTAAAAATGGCATTGTAGTAGCCCACTGCTTTTTTCTGTTAATGGCTCACTTTCATTTCAGTATCATTATTTTAAATAGTTCCCTGAGGTTTACAATCCAACTGGCCTTGCTATTTGACAATTAAAAATGGAGCCCTGCTGACCAATACTATTGTCTGACAATGATTTTTATTATATTATGTCAGGACTTTTAGTCTGCTGCTGCCTTGACAATATCATGCCGTTTTTGTTTACTTACAGTGTATCCAGATAAAACTTATTAAACCTATATGATTCTTCACCCAGAAAACAATCAAGGACGTAAAACATCAAATATGTTCTGCATACTTAAGAAGCAGTCAAGGTGCTTCAAATAATCAAACTGCACAAATAATTCAGCAAAATTGGTGAAAATATGATTTTAATGCAGTGAAATAGAGTGAAACAGAGAGTGTGGGGAGAAAAGGCAGAATTGGGTGGACATTTAAGATACTGGAAAACTACAATGCATTTGGTTTGAAGATTATTCTGATGAGTTGCAGAACCTTTTCCAAGCCTGTGCATGTGTCATGGGTTAAGTAACCTGTATGGTTTCATGACCATCATTTATACTTTTTTAAAATTCACTCATAGGGCATGTGCATTGTTGCCTGGGCCAGCATTTATTGCCGATCCTTACTTGCCCCTGACAAGGTGGTGACGAGCTGTCCACTTGAACTGCTGCAGTCCATGTGCTGTATGTAGATCCATAGTGCCTTCTCACAGGCAACTAGGGCTGGCAATAAATGCTGGCCAGGCAGGAATGCCCACATCTGATCAGTAAATTTTAAAAAAAAGTCCTCAATGATGCTTGACTTACAGCAAAATTTACTTTTTGTTCCCTTTATCAAATTCAGTTTGCCAAATATTAAACTGTTTATTTCTAATTTGTGTACATTTTTCAACTGAACTGCAAATTTGCAAGTTTATGCATACGTTGCTCAAAATCACTGATGGAAAAACAAGTGAGGGAGCCAACAGTGAACCCTTGGATACTTCACTGTTAGAAAGACTAAAATTGTCTTGTTTGCAGAGTGCCTGTAGCCATTATCAGCATTGCATTACAACAAGCTAATTTTCCAAATTAACGTTCTGACAGTAATTCTTTTTTCATGAGATTTAGGGCCTGTCTTCCCGTCTACACATTTATCCATGTTAACTGTTGCTGATAATTTGCTGGCATTCAGATTAGTGTCAACTTTACATCAAAGTGTTTAGGAATCATGTTTTCTAAAATTACTTAGAATTGCAAACAAACTCTGCCGGGTGATTAAGGACTGATTAAAACACTGATTGTCAAATAAATTTAGATTTAATTTTGTAGTAACACCATGTGATCAGTGCAATAAACCATCAAGTAATGAGCCACTATCTCTGTCTCTTACCACAATTTTAGTGGAAATCGACTGTGGCTGTGTGTATTTAACATTACATTGTTTGAAAAGCACATTTATCTGCATGAGGTCATCAGTTCTTTGCAATAATCAAGTCCTCGTGACTAGGGTGCCATCTTGTGAGATCTAAGTGGAATTTGCAATCTTTTGTAGTTTGAAGACATTTATCAGAGGGACAAGTTATGAATAATATTATCCTAACATTTCATACTTCCATGCTTTCAAGAATCAAAGCTGTACATGAGAGATAAAAATAATGTTCGAGAACGCAGATAAAAATTAAAATTTGAAACCCAAAAACATATTCTTAAAAAAATGAAATAATTCCTTCTGTCAACAAAGGATTACATATGATCAAATTGACTAAAATGAATAGATTTTCTGGTTACTGTCACATTTCTGTTTGCAATATCTTGCTGTGGGATAATTGTTACCCCATTTTCTACTTTACAACCATAGCCACGTTTCCCTGTGATGCTGTGATGTACTTTGAACATCCTAAAATGTGACAGCTCTAAAAGGAAGGCAAGTATTTTTTTTTCATTTTTATAATTTATATGTAGATACTTTAATTTTAATTTTGAGCAATTCAAATGGATTAACTTCTATAATGACATAAAAATTGCTAGATATTCTTTTTTCAATTAAGTGAATGGATTTTCTTTCAATCTTTTCATAATATTTCTCAATTAAATGCTCCATTTTCTATTGTCTTTTTATAGTAATCTTTTTTTTTCCAAATGAGTTTAATCCTCACTACCATAATTGTGTTACTGGTTGACCTTTTGAAAGATCTGAACTTTTGGTCTTGACACGTGGGCTCACATCCCAATACAAGAGCTAGGAAAATTAACTGTAATAATCAAATAAAACAATAGCAACAATGCAGACCTAGATTTTGCCAAGTCAGATTGACTCAGGGACCCTTTAGAAATGGTGGGTGGAACGCAATTCTAGGTTTCCCATGCTTTTGCCATTTATGGAAATGTTTGCCATCATGTGATAAGGATGCAAGGATCCTGCATGTCTCCGTGTTGAAGATGATTAGGACGTTTTACTGGATTTAGTAAGGGCACAGCATGTATTGTGTGCGGGCAACTTCAGTGTTCAATTCCAAGATGATTTTGTAACACTATTACTGTCTGAGATGTCCACGCAGCTATGTGGAATCTATTCCAACTGGTGAGAGAAACAACATGAGAAAGAAAACTACTTGACTTTATGCACATCAATTTATCAGCCTCCAATGTTCTGTCCATAACACTATTGGTGGGAGTGACGACCACAAAATCCTCGTGCAAAGACCCAACTTTACAAAGAAAGTACCCTCTATCACCTTTTGAGTCACTGTTGCCATTCGAGATTGAATAGCTTCAGAACAAATCTGACAATTCAAAACTGTGCATTCATGATGCATCTGTGGGTCATCATTGATGTGATTTTGCCTCAGGCTGGATATTTTACCTGTGGCAGCAATACTTATGCTATCCCTTGTAACACAAACTGGGTGTTTTGAAGAATCTAAAGGACATTTATTATAGCTAACTAATATACACAAACACTAAAATACAGAACAGTAACATTGTAGCATGTCGTGCTTCAGTGATTCATGTTAAGATCGGGTATGAGATTATTACATGCTCAGATCACATGCTATGATACAGTAATGATTTCATGAGTTTTTGTCTTACTGATACAATGATTGTGAGTCATAACACAGCAACCACCAGCAGCAGAATGGCGTACAGTAATAATTTACAAACACATTGCTCAGAAAGATTCTGACTTGAACAAATAAATCATTCAAATAGCTTCTTGCTTAGAAGATGGATAATCCATTTGAACATCTTGATAGGATGAATAGCAAAGGTCTTTTCCCTAGGGTAAGGGAGTTCAAAACTCAAGGGCATAGTTTTAAGCTCAGAGGAGAAAGATTTAAAAGGCACCTGAGGGACAACTTTTTCACACAGAGGGTGGTGCGTATGTGGAATGAACTGCCAGAGGAAGTATCAGAGGCAGGTATAGTTACAACATTTAAAAGACATTTGGATAGATACATGAATAGGAAAGGTTTAGAGGGATATGGGCCCAAGGCAGGCAAATGGCATTTATTTTAGTTTGGGAAATCTGGTTGGCACAGACATGTTGGACCATGGAGGTGTGTTTCCGTGCTGTATGACTCTACAACTCTATGACTCTTGTTGAGGTGTCCATCATCACAAAACTAGTCTTTTGTCAATTCAGTTCAGTTCACACAATATCAAGGATTGAGCTGACATTATAGGCTTTGATATCCTGTTGGTTCTCTGATGAGATAGGGTAGGCGATGGCCTTGTGGTATTATCGCTAGACCTATTAATCCAGAAACCCTGCTAATGTTCCGGGAAATTTGAATTCAATAATTTTTTTAAAAATCTGGAATTAATAATCTACTAATCACCATGAAATCAATGCCGATGGTCGGAAAAACCTGTCTAGTTCACTAATGTCCTTCAGTGAAGGAAATCTGCCACCCTCACCTGGTCTGGCCTACATATGACTCCAGACCCACAGCAATGTGGTTGACTGTCATTTGCTCTCTGAAGTGGCCTAGCAAGCCACTCAGTTGTATCAATCGCTACAAAGTCTCAAAGAAATGAAACCAGACGGATCACCTGGCATTGATCTTGGCACCCGAAAAGACAACGGCAGAAACAGCCCTGTCGACCCTGCAAAGTCCTCCTCACTAACGTCTGGGGGCTAGTGCCAAAATAGGGAGAACTGTCTCACAGACTAGTTAAGCAACAGCCTGACATAGTCATACTTACAGCCAATGTCCCAGACACCACCATCACTATCCCTGGATACGTCCTGTCCCACCAGCAGAACAGATCCAGCAGAGATGGTGTTGCTCTAGAACTCCTCAACATTGACTCCAGACCCCATGAAGTCTCATGGCTTCAAGTTAAACAAGGGCAAGGAAACCCACATTGATTACCACATAACATCCTCCCTCAGCTGATAAATCAGTACTCCTCAATGTTGAACAACACTAAGAGGAAGCACTGAGGATGGCAAGGGCACAGAATGTACTCTGGGTGGGGGATTTCAATGTCCCAAGAGTGGCTCAGCAGCAGTATTGCAGATCTAGTTGGTCGGGTCCTAAATGACTAGACTAGACTGAGTCTGTGGCAGGTGGTGAGGGAACCAACAAGAGGGAAAAAAATACTTGACCTCATCCTTATCAATCTGCCAGCTGCAGTTGCATCTGTCCATGACAGTATCAGTAAGAGTGACCATCGCACAGTCCTTATAGAGACAAAGTCCTGTCTTCACATTGAGAATAATTTCCATCGTGTTGTGTGACACTATCACCTTGCTAAATGGGACAGACTTTGCACAGATCTAGCAACTCAAGACTAGGCATCCATAAGGCACTGTGGGCCATCGACAGCAGCAGAATTGTACTCCAGCACTATCTGTAACCTCATGGCCCGGCATATCCCCCACTCAGCCATTACCATCAAGCCAGGGGATCATGCCAGGAGAGTGCAGGAGGGTATGCCAGGAGCAGCACCAGGCATACCTGAAGATGAGGTATCAACCTGGTGAAGCCACCAAACAGAACTACTTGCACACCAAACAGCGAAAACAGCAAGTGATAGACAGAGCTAAGGGATCCGACAACCAACAGATCAGATCTAAGCTCTGCATTCCTGCCAAATCCAGTCGTAAATGTTGGTGGACAATTAAACAACTCACTGGAGGAGGAGGTTCCACAAATATCCCCATCCTCAATGATGGAAGAGCCCAGCACATCAGTGCAAAAGATAAGGCTGAAGCATTTGCAGCAATCTTCAGGCAGAAATGCCAAGTGGATGATCCATCTCGGCCTTCTCCAGTGGTCCCCAGCATCACAGATACCAGTCTTCAGCCAATTTGATTCACTCCACGTGATATCAAGAAATGTTTGGAGGCACTGGATACCACAGGCTCTGACAACATTCTAGCAATAGTACTGAAGACTTGTGCTCCAGAACTTGCCACTCCCCTAGCCAAGCTGTTCCAGTACAGTTACAACACTGGTATCTACCCGGCAATGTAGAAAACTGCTCAAGTATGTCCTGTACACAAAAAGCAGTACAAATCCAACCTGACCAATTACTGCCCCATCAGTCTACTCTCGATCATCAGCAAAGTGATGGAAGGTGTCATCAACAGTGCTATCAAGCAGCATCTGCTCAGCAATAACCTGCTCAGTGACGCCCAGTTTGGGTTCTGCCAGGGCCTCTCAGCTCCTGATCTCATTACAGCCTTGGCTCAAGCATGGGCAAAAGAGCTGAATTCCAGAGGCCAGGTGAGAGTGACAGCCCTTGACATCAAGACTGCATTTGACTCAGTGTGGCATCAAGGAGCCCTCGCAAAACTGGAATCAGTGGGCATCAGGGAGCAAACTGTCCAGTGGTTGCAGTCATACCTGACACATAGGAAGATGGTCGTGGTTGTTGGAGGTCAATCATATCAGCTCAAGGACATCTCTACAGGAGCTCCTCAGGGTAGTGTTCTCGATCCAACCATATTCAGCTGCTTCATCAATGGCCTTCCCTCCATCATAAGGTCAGAAGTGGGGATGTTCACCGATGATTGCACAAGGTTCAGCACCATTCATGACCCGTCAGATACTGAAGCAGTCCATGTTCAAATGCAACAAGATCTGGACAATATCCAAGCTTGGGCTGACAAGTGGCAAGTGACATTCGCGCCACACAAATGTCAGGAACTAATAGAAGACAACCTAACCACCATCCCTTGACATTCAATGGTGTTACCATCACTGAATCCTCCACGATCAACATCCTGGGTACTATCACTGACAATTAACTCAACTGGACTCACCACATTAACAAAGTTTATGTGGTGCACTTTAAGCATGCACTACAAGAGCAGATCAGAAGCTAGGAATACTGTGGCGAGTATCTCACCTCCTGGCTCCTCAAAGCCTGCCCACCATTTACCACCACTTGCTTGGATAAGTGCAGCCCCAACAACACACAAGAAGCTTGACACCATCCAGGACAAAGCAGCCCGCTTGATTGGCATTACATCCACAAGCATCCACTCCCTCCACCACCAACGCTCAGTAGCAGTAGTGTGTACTATCTACAAGATGCACTGCAGAAATTCATCAAAGACCCTCAGACGGCATCTTCCAAACCCACACACACTTCCATCTAGAAGGACAAGGGCAGCAAATATATGGGAACACCACCACCTCCAATTTCCCCTCCAAGCCACTCTCCATCCTGACTTGGAGATATATCGCTGTTCCTTCACTGTCGCTGGGTCAAAATCCTGGAATTCACTCATTAATGGCATTGTGGGTCAACCTGCAGCAGGGGGACTGCAGCGATTCAAGGAGGCAGCTCACACCCACCTTCTCAAGGGCAACTAGGGATGGGAAAGAAATGCTTCACATTCCAGAAATGAATAAAAAAAAACTAATGTTTCAGAACGAGCTATGCACCCAGCCAAGTTATTCCAGCACAGCAAACACTGACAGTTACCTGACAAAGTGGAAAATTGCTGAGGTTTATCTGATTTACAAAAGGAAAGACAAACCCAATTTGGCCAGTGGCCAACCCATCATTCTACTCTCAAACATCAAGAAATTGATGGAATCAGGAGGAGAATTCCTGTAACTAGACCAAGCACATAGAAAAGTAATTTTTGTTGTTGGATGTCAATCATCTCAGTTTCAGGATATTATTACAGGAATCCCTCAAATTGTGGCCCAAATCCAACCATCTTCAACTCTTTCACAGAATCCCTACAATACAGATAAATGCCATTCAGTCCATCGAGCCTGCACTGACCCATTCCCCTTACCCTATCCCTGAAACCATGCATTTACCATGCCTAGCCCACCTAGCTTGCACAATCCTGGACATTCTAGGGCAATTTAGCATGGCCAATCCATCTGACCTATACGTCTTTGGACTGTGGAAGGAAACCAGAGCACCTGGAGGAAACCCATGCAGACACAAGGAGAACATGCAAACTCCACACAGACATTCACCAATTCTGTCGTATTCTGTCCTATTCTGTTGGAATCCAACCCAGGTCCCCGGTGTTGTGAAGCAGTCGTGTTAACCACTGAGTCACCTCCCATTAATGAATTAGAATGTCAGGAGTGTGGATGTCTGCTGTTGATTGCAGATGTTCAACTGTTCAAACAATGACAATTTTTTTTTACTTGCAAGCAGCAAGACTGGACAATATAAAAACCGAAAGAACTGCGGATGCTGTCAATCAGGAGCAAAAACAAAGTTGCTGGAAAAGCTCAGCAGGTCTGGCAGCATCTGTGAAGGGAAAAACAGAGTTAACGTTTTGGATCTGGTGACCCTGTTACCCGGTGACCGGGTTCTGAGGAAGGATCACCAGACCCGAAACGTTAACTCTATTTTTTCCTTCACAGATGCTGCCAGACCTTCTGAGCTTTTCCAGCAACATTTTTTTGTTAAGACTGGACAACAGTTAGATTGAGCTGCTAAGTGGAAAGTAATATTTTCTCCATACAAAATACAAGGCCATCTTGAATAAGAGCGAGACTAAGCTTCACCCATTATTGTTATACAGCTTTACTATTCCTGAATCCCCTACTAATTTATTGTTTATTCAGAGGATGTGAGAATCACTGGCTAGGACAGAATTTATGGACCATCCTTAACTACCCTAGAGAATGTGATGGTGAGATGCCTTCTAGAATTATTGCAGTCTTTGGTGTATAGAAGCATCCACAATGTTACTAGGAAGGAACAACACTTGCATTCCACCAAAGTTGTGTGTGACTTGGAGGGGACTTTGGAGTTGTCCTTCTTGGTTATGGGTTTAGAAGGTGCCGTCAAAAAAGACCTGTTGAGTTATTGATGTGCTATAAATGTAACACACACTTGCCACTGTGCATTGCTGATGAAGGAAGTGCAAGTTGAAGGTGGTGAATGGTGATGGGGTAAGGGTCAATCAAACAGACTACTTGGTCTTGGATAGTGTTCAGTTTTTTTAGGTTTTATTGAAGGTGATTCCATTCAGCCAAGCGGAGACAGTATTCTATTACACTCCTGAATTGCTCATTTAGATTGTCATGTAAGGTAATTGCTCTGAAAAAGTTAATGTTAAAAACTACATTAAGCTCCACCCAATCTGAGAAGTCATACAGATTTGTGTGGACGTAAGGCAGAAGGCATTAAGAACTTGAGGTATGCTTGGCAGAGCAGAAGGAAAGAGAAAAATGGATTTGTCAAAACAGAATTTGAAAGGTTTCTTTTTATGTCTCTTTCGCCATTTTTATTTTCTCAATCTCCAGTAAAAAAAAGCAACTATGGAAGTGACCATTGACTGATAACTCCAGAATTCCACAAGTTTCACCATTGTGGAGGAAACAAGGCGACAGCTAATGAACTTTGGAATCAGGTTTTACTCACACAACTCCAGGAATCTAAGAACTTTAAATGTGTTTGCTTTTAACTTACTGTTTGTATTAGGTGCCTACCTGGAGCTTTCTGTTAAATTTATGATGTCTGTTTGTGTGCATGTTTGATGTCCCATTTTATTAGTTTCTCTCAGAGTCAGCAGGCAATAAAAATCCTCTCTGTTTACTTAAGTAACTGGCTCCCATTTTTTTTAGTGAGTTACATTTCACTTAAAGTGAGATAGCTGCTTGCTAAAAGGAAATGAAAATATTTGCTGTAACAGTCTGATTGGGAGGTAGAAAGAATGAATCCAATGCCTCTTTCTCACTTGGTTATACTCCAACACACATTCATCAGCAGGTAGAGAATATAGGTTTCCTTGCACAAGGTAAAGATTAGCTACTTACAATTCCATGGAATTGAGGACATAGTCCAAGTGAAGAAATTACCTGAAGTTCAGAAATCCAGGATGCTAAGAAAAAAAGAAGATATTTGTTTCCACAAAGCAGCCAAAATTCACAATAAGAAATTCATAAGATGATAGGTTCCTCAGATGTTTTGGCCCAATACCTGATTCAGCAGGGAAGACTCCTTCTGGGTAATGGACCAAACACCTCAGTTAGCAGCAACAGCTTTTGTAGTCACAATATTTATGTAACTGATCCTGTTTAGCTTTTGGTCAATGGTAACCCCCAAGATATTGATATTGAGGCATTCTGTACTGGTAATCAAATCAAATGTCAAGGGGAGATAATTAGGTTATTTCTGGTTTGCAATTTTCATTGCATCATAATTGTGTGGTCTGAATATTATTTGCTACTTACCAGCCCAAGCCTGGATATTGTCCAGGTCTTGCTGCAAATGAATACAGTCTACTTCAGCATCTAAGGAGTCATAACTAGTGTTGAACATTTTTCAGTCATCAGCAAAAATACCTCTGACTTTATGACCATGGTAGATGAGTCATTGATCAATCACAGAACTCATAGAATTGTTATAGTACAGAAGAAGGCCACTGTGTCCTTTCCTAATGGTTGATTGTTCATTATGACTCATGCCATTCTTCTGCCTTTTCTCCATAATTGTGAAAATTGTTGCGATTGCAATAATCATCTCATACAGAAGCAGCAGAAGATGATTGGGATAGGATACCACCCTTTGGAGCTCATGCATTGATGCCATGGAGTTGAAATGATTGACTTCCAACAACAACAATCATCTTCCTTTGTATTAGCTATAACTCTAACGAATGCAAATATTCGCTCCAGTTTCAATTGGCTCCGATTTTACTCATACTCCTTGAAAACATACTCAGTCACTTGTAACACAGTGTGAAATTTTCTAAAGAAAGGTCCTGACCTGAAACGTCAACTTTCCTGCTCCTCTGATGCTGCTTGGCCTGCTGTGTTCCTCCAGCTCCACACTGTGTTATCTCTTACTCCAGCATCTGCAATTCTTACTATCTCTACTCAGTCACTTGTTGCCTTTATGTCAAAGGCACTCACTCTCACATCTGCTCTGGAGTTCAGCCTTTTGCTCATGTTTGGTCGAAGTCCAGGAGCTACTTGACCCAGGTGAAAACTCAACTGAGTATTAATGAGCAGATCATTATGGGCCAAGCTGTTTGATAGCACTCTCAATGACTCCTTCAACCACTTTACTTGAGATCAACTGTAGACTGATAGAGCAGTAAATTGGTTGAGTTTAATTTGCTCTGCTTTTTCTGAACAGGACATACCTGCTCAAATTGCAATATTGTCAGATAGATGCCACCATTACAGATAAACTGAAATTGATTGTCAGCATGTGCAGTTTCTTATGGAACTCAAGTCTTTGTACTACTTCTATAATGATGTCAAGTCCCACAGTCTTTGCCAGATCCTCCAATTATTTCAAAGGTTGGAATGGACAGGAAGTCCGGTCAGGCTAGGTTTGTATCTGGTTGAATTTGGAAGAGTGAAAGATGACTTGATTTCAACATATAAGATCCTGAGGCGTCTTGACAGGGATGATTTGGAAAGGATATCTTCTCTTGCTATTCAAAAACGATTCCATATAGCACTGTGGTAGTACTTCACACACAATCAAGGATGCCCTCAAAGTATACTCAGCATTGTCACTACAAGAACTACATGGTAATCAATCCTACAAATTAATCGTGGACAAACGTACTTGTGTCAGGCAAATTGAGGATGACATCATAGTTTCTTGCTCTTGTTTCATTCATTCACCAACTGTTACAAACCCATTCCAGTGGCTATGCTGTTTAAGACACAGTGAGTTAGTTCCATGTTGTTACTGCGATCTACTCTTGGAAGTAAACACTGAAATGCCCCACTCAAAGTACATTCTGTGCCCTTGCCATCCTTAATGCTTCCTCCATTTGGTATTCAAAGTGAAGGAGTCCTGATTCATCAGCTGAAGTGGGAATGGTGCATAATAATCAGCAGGAGCTTTCCTTGCCCATATATGAGCTGATGCCAAGAGACTTTATTGGAACTAGAGTTAATGTTGCAGATTCCCAGGATAAATCTCTTCCTGACCATGCCACCATACCATGATATTTAGTCAGTTTTTTACCTGCCAGTGGAACAGAAAAAGCTTAGGGATGGTGATAGTGGTGACTGGGACACTTTCTGGTGGATATGACTCTGAGAGTATGACTATGTCAAGCCTGTGGGAAAGCTCTAATAGACTTAGATTTGCGATTGTCATTTCCTGTGTCTAGGTCGATGCTGGGTGTTCTATCTGGTTTCATTCCTTTGTTTAGACTTTGCAGAGGATTGGATGTGAAAGATTAGTTTGTTGGGCCTTTTGAGAGGGCATTCAAGCATCAACTTGTTGCTTATTCTGGAGTCACATAAAGGCCAGACCAGATAAGGATGGAAAACTTTATTCCCTAAAGAACGTTACTGAACTGAATCTTCTCCTTTAGAACAATTAGCAACGGTTTCACAGCCCAATTTAGACTGGTTTTTAATTCCAGATTTTTAAATTATTGTTTGAATTATGGCTTCTCATTGCGCTATCTATTCGGGGGTTCAAGCCCATGTCTCCAAGGGATTAGCATAGGCATCTGGATTACTAGTTTAGCAACGTTGCCAGCATGCCACTACCTCCCCTCAATTAATATCGCTTAGTCACCATTGATCACAGACTTTACTGGACCACTTAAATAATGAGCATACAAGAAAATGCCACAGGCTGACTATTTGTAGTGGGTAACTCATGCACTCCAAAACTTTTCTATCAGCTATAATCAAAAACAGAATGAAATTCTTTCCTCTTTCCTGTCAGCACACAACTCCCACAATGCTCCAGAAATTTTACTCTGTCCAAGATAAACCAGCCAGACAAATTGATTGTCACTCCTTCCAACATCCCAAACATTCATTCCCACAATCATCGTGCCTCTAAAGTTGTACTGCAGAAATTGCTGAAGTTTCTTTGACAGTGCACTCAAAGACCTCCACCGCACAAAGGACACAGATAGCAGATGCATGGGAATACTATCACCTCCAAATTCCCTTCCAAGCCACACAATATTCTGACTTGGAACTATGACTGGAATTTTTGGTGTAAAATTTAGTGGTATGAAGGGAGCACATCGCCACTTACCCACCTCCTTTGGCCTCTACCGACATTTAGAGAAACATACCACCAGCCATGTAAATGGTCATTTCATGGTCAGTTAAACATCTTCTCTTGCCATCACTGGGCTTTTACCAGCAATAGGAGGTGTCAAAGTCATCATCAGGTTGCCTTTTATGCGGGTTTAGGGCACAAACCCTCCTACTTGGGCACTCGGTGTCCACTGGTTGTCTCTACCACCTCTCCCTGGCCTTGAGTGATCAGCCCTTCATGAAGGCCTCTTCAGAAGCACCATCCATACAACTGCAATTTCTACTATCTAGAGACAAAGCAGCAACCAACACATGAGAACATCATCATCCTTATTACCCTGTCAAGGCACATACCATCCTGATTTTGAAATACATTATTGTTTCTTCATCATCACCAGATCAAACTTATTACAACATTGTGGGAATACCTATTAATGATTACGGTTCAAGAAAACTACTCATCACCATCTTCCCAAGGGCAGCTAGGAATGAACAATGTCATTGGCAAGGCTAACAGTTATCCACATCCAGTGAATGTATACATAAAAATAAACAACAGTTTCATACATGTTACATCATCTCAAGTTATCACACAATAATAATATATGAAGATCAAAAGTTCATTAACACCCCCACAATATATTCTACAATTAATTAATATTCCATCTCATTTTAACAATATATCCAATGACCCATACAATATATTGAGTTACATGGAACAAATGAGCATATTTGCTTGATTTACTGTAAATGACAACTGCGCATATATATTTTTAATCAACCTCTTCACAGTTGCTATCATAATTCTGGTGTACTGGGACTTGAACCCAGGCCTCCTGCTCTAGGGATAGGGGACAGTATGACTGTGGCACTGTGGGCCCTGCTGCATAAATATAAATAAGCACACATACATCTGTGAGAAAGGTTGATCATTTTCAAAAATCTAGTCAAGTTTTGGATTGATCATTTATGTGAACTTTAAGCTAACTTGCAGTCTTTGTCAATGGTAAAGAAATTGCCTATTAGTAAAAGCTGCTCAGTTGCTCGTTGGATCGTAATTATTGGGAGCATGGGGGGGCTTGGTGGTGGTGACAATGACTAAGTGACATTGTCACCGAACTAATTAAATCAAAGATCCAGGTAATGTTCTGGAGACTTGGATTCAAATCCTACTGTGGCAGGTAACAAAATTTTAATTCAATAAATATCTGGAATGTAAAGCCTAATAATGCCCATAAAATTGTTGTTTAAAAAAAAACAACCAGTTCATTAATATGCTTTAGGGAAAGAAATCTGCCATCCTTACTTGGTTTGGCCTACATGTGACTCCAGACTCAGAACAAAGTGGTGGTTGACTCAAACTGCCCTCTGAAATAGCCTAGAAAGCCAGGCAGTGAAATCAGCTGGTAAAAAGTCTAAAGAAAAGAATGAAATTGGACCACCTGACAATGACTAAGGCACTGGAAATGCCTTACAACTACATACAGCTATCTGCAAAGATCTCCTTAATAACATCTGGCTAGTCCCAAAATTGAGAGAGAAAAGTCTCACAGACTAGTCAAGCATCAGATGAATATAGTTCAATAAACAATGTCCAAGACATTACTGTCACTATCTCATTGCATTTCCTATCCCACCAATAGATCAGAATCAGCAGGGGTGTCAGTAGGGAGGGGGTTGCCCTGGGTGTTCTCAACATTTACTTTGGAACCCATGAAATATTAAGGTACCAGATCAGAATGGGTAAGGAAGGCATCCTGTTGATTACTGCATTGTACATCAGCCCCCTCCCCTCCCCTTCCCACAGCTGATGAATCAATATTCCTCCATGTTGAACATCATTTGGAGGAAGCTCTATGGGGGGGGGGGGGGTGGGGGGGGGGGGGGTGGGGTGCGGGAGGTGGGGGTGCAAGGGCACAGTTTGCGCTCGGGTGGATAACTTCCATGCTCAATACCAAGACTGGCTCGGGAGTACCACAACTGATCAACTTGATTGAGTTCTAAATGGATTCGCTGCTAGAGTGAGTCTGCAGCAGGATACGAGGGAATCAGCAAGAAGGTAAACTGTACTTGACCTCATTCTCACCAATCTGCCTGTGACAGATGCATCTGCCCATGACAGTATTGGTAAGAGTGACCATTGCACAATTGTTGTTAAGATGAAGTTCTGTCTTCTCATTGAAGATATTTTCATCACGTTGCGTGGCACTGGCACTGTGCTAATTGGGTTAGATCTTGAACTGATCAAGCAAAGCAACCCTCAGGGGTCAATGTGCGCCATCAGCAAGAAGCAAATTGTACTCCAGTATAATCCATAACCTCATGATTCGCCATATCCACAGCTATACCATTTAGCCCTATGCCAGGGCATCAATCCTGATTTAAAAAAGAATGCAGAGGGCATGCTAGGAGCAGCACCAATTTAATTCACTCCATGTGATATCAAGAAATTGTTGGAGGCACTTGAGACTTTAAAGGCTATGGACTCTAACAACACTTCAGCAAAGTCCTGAAGTCTTGTGCTCCAGAGCATGCCGTACCTCTATCTAAGGTCTTCCAGTACAGCTACAACAGTGTCATCTGCCCTACAATATGGAAAGTTGCCCAAATATGTCCTGTACATGAAAAGCATGACAATTCAACTTGACAAATTTCTATCGCATCAGTCTACACTCAATCATCCCTAAAGTGATGAAAGGTATCATCAATAGTGCCATCAAACATCAGTTGCTTAGCAATAACCGACTTTCTGACACTTATTTTAGGTTCCATGAGTGACACTGAGTTCCAGTCCTCATTAAAGACTTAGTTCAAAAATGTATTAAAGAAATGAATTCCAGAGGTGAGGTGAGAGTGACTGCACTTGAACAAAGGCCAATTTTGAACAAGTGTGGCATCAAGTAGTTCAAGAAACATTGGAGTTAATGGGAATCAGGGGAATACTCTCTGCTGTTTAGAGGCATAACTGGCGCAAGGGAAATGGTTGTAATTGTTGGAGGTCAGTCACCTTAACTCGAGGACATCATTACAGCAGTTAATTCAGTTGGCTGGACAGCTGGTTTGTAATACGAACAGCACAGGTTCAATTCCCATACCGGCTGAGATAACCATGAAGGTTTCACCACTTGACATCGTCCCTTGTCTGATGTCCCTCAGGTTAAATCACTGCCAGTCATTCCTTTTTCTAATTGCGATGTTAATGTTTACCACCTAAAAGTCAAAGGGAGCAGTTGCATGGAAACACCTTCACTTGCAAATTCTTCTCCAAACCAGACACCACCCTGATTTGGGAATATTTCACTACTCCCTCATTGTCACAGGATTAAAATCCTGAAAATGCTTCTCAGAGTAGCAGCAGGTGTCTTTACACTACAATGACTGTAGCAGTTCAAGAAGGCACCTTTTCAAAAGCAAAAATGGATGGTCAGCAAATGCTGGTATTCCCAGCAATGCCACATCTCATGACTGAATGAAAAAAGGGATGATGAATTTTAAAAGTTTCTTTTTCTTCTAAATTAAGAAAGTATGTTAAACATGAGCAGAGTGGTATAAAAACTGTAGTAAATTGACAGATTAACTGATTAATTTCTTTGAAATAATTACACATAATAGTTAGATATAAACTTTAAGTGAATAAAATATATTGTTTAAAATATTGCATAGCAGGTTGTGCATCTGGACAATGGAATGTGGGTGATGCCTCTATCTCAAATCCTATTGGCTCAAAGTTATTAGGCCAGTGTAGAAACTGGAGACACTCCAACATGTGGGAAGGAAAAGAATTTTTGGGTAATTTTATCCAGAAAACATTCATACCCCAGAAGAAAGTATGGAAACATGGTCAGGAAAGGGAAAATGTGATTGATGGGAGGCTCTATGGCATGGATTTAGGAAAGGCTGAGAAGAAAGTCCCTCAGGCAGTCATCCTGTGTAACAGTTCATGCGTACTTGCTACATGCTTGTGAGAGCAAAGAGAAAGATTGCAATGTGAACAGCTGCTATACAGACCATGGGACTGTTGGACAAAAAGTTGTACTGGGATAGAAAAGAGCAGAACCGAAATATTGTAGTCATGTGGGACATTAAGTTGGAGAGAGATCATCCTCTGTGGCCAAGAACAAATATCCTGAAGAGCACATTACTGTCTCACTTCCAGGATAACAAATATTTCACAGCGGCTAGAAAAGCACTTGGAAAAGATAAGGTTATATACTTTAGCTGTAGCTATGTTGAAATGAATGACAAACATAAGAAATCCTACTGAAATAAAATCAGGACTCACACTCTAAGGTAAAAGGCAGGACCTGAAGGGTAGTAATCGCTGGATTTTGTTCGAACCAAATGTAACTTGGCGTACGAGCAAACAGATGAGAGAATTACATGTAGTTTAAAGGCTGGTATTGGAAAAGTGATTTTTTTTTTGTGTAGCACCAACTCTGGTGCTTGATTAGGAAAGAATTGTTCTGATTGTGGACTCCAGCCTAATTGGAGATGGAAAAGGTTTTAAGCTAATAAAAGCAGAGGAGTCATTTATAAGAGAGAACAAGAACTCTAGATGCTGGAGTCAGACACAACACAGTATGGAGCTGGAGGAACACAACAGGCCAGGCAGCATCAGAGGAGCAAGAAAGTTGATGTTTTAGGTTGGGACCCTCTTCAGAAATGGGGAAGGGGAAGGGAGCTGGGAAATAAATAGAGAGAGGAGAGGTAGGTCTGGGGTAGGTAGGTGGGATGGTGATAGGTGAGTGCAGATAGGGAGTGGTGGGGATTGGTCAGTGAGATAGTTGGGGCGGATAGGTGGGAGAGAAGCTTGACAGGTTGTGTCAGGTCAAGAAGGCAGGGATGAGAGGGAGGGTTCGACATGGGATGAATCCAGGTGTGGGTTTTGTGATGTCATTGTTGCACTGGAGGAGGCCTAGGATGGGCATGTCACTAGGGAGTAGGAGGGAGAGTTAAAATTGTTGGTGATCGGAAGGTGTGGTCATTTGTTGCGTACAGAGCACAGATGCTCTACAACACAGTTGTTTGTCGCGTACAGAGTGTAGATGCTCTACGAAATGGTTAGATATGTACATAGCCTAAATAGAATAGAAGAGCATTGATGGAAATGGAATAAAGCACCATGCTGACTTGGATCTATTGAAATGGAATGGGGGTAGACCATTTTGCCCATAAAACTGCATTGAATTAAGTTTGATTGTGGTCTTCCTTCCAGTTTCCTGTCTGGATACCTGAAACCTGACTGCCTTATCAATCTTAAAAAAAGACTGTCTAACTCAGCCTTAAATAGTTCAATGCTCCAGTCGCCACAGCTCTCTGGGGCAGTGTAATCCAAAGACTAATGACCTTTAGGAAGACAAAGTTCATCTTCATCTCCATCTTTCTCTGAAACTCCTTACTTTTGACCAGTTCTTCTCAATTTTAGATTCATCTTTGAGAGGAGACATCTCTCAGTATGTATTCCGTCAAACCTCTTCAGGATCTAACATATTTCAAAAAAGATTACCATCTCATTCTTCTAAAGTCTAATCAGTGCAAGCCAAACCTACTGAATCTTTTCTCTTAAGCCAACTATTTAGGCTAACACTTCTACCAATATAGTTAGATAATTTCTCTTATTATCTCTGGGCTGTGGAAGTCTACACATAATTATTTGGAGGCTTCTGGTTCCTTACCCCAGAATAAAATTTTTCCACTCCTTCATCACTGTAACACTCTTTATTTACGTTGAGACATTATAGGTTATGGGGTACAGGTCTTAATGGTAGTTTTCCGCCATGAGGAGCCAGGATGATATTGTTTTCTCACAACAAGACATATGCCTCATTTTTCATTACACGCTAACACTTGATTAAAGGAATGGAACCAGGATTCCCTGAATCTTCCAGTCTCTATATTTTTTGATGATGGTGCAGCTAAGAAATAATGGAATGCAGATGTTTTAACGCTAATGGACATCTGTTTGAGGTTCACCAAATAATCCTTCATCAAGTTATGTATCTTGCACATCAATAAACAACTATTAGACATCGCATGCAATGTTAACAGGCTGGATGGAAGGTAAAACGATATTTGGTGGTGAGTATGTGTTGTTTTTCTGATATCTTTACAATGCAGACTACATGCAGCATAAGTTGCATATCCATCAAAGCAGGAGAGTAAGTATTTGAGAGTAGGTCAAGATGTGTAGGTGATGGAAGAGTTTTCTTTCTAAGAGCTCAAATGGGTGCAGCAAATCCTATGAATAATGTACATACATCAGATTAACGTTTCCTGCCCAAATTTCATATGGTATGCATGTGATACATATTGTAGATTAAGCATTTTGCCATAAACCTTGATACTTTAACTTTATTACAGTCAGTACAACATTTCTGTAATTTTGGCAAGAAAACGTTGAGAAGTGTCAAAACTGTAGCTTAAAAATACATTGAAAAAGAAAATTTAAAAGTATAAATTATTTTAACAACTTATGTAATTGTTGATTGTTAAATGTTAACCTATTGTAATTGTTCTATCATGAAAAATGAAATAAGAGTTAAGAATGAATTGGAATGAATAAAAATATTCCACCTGCTACAAATTAAAACCTGTAGGCTGACCTCACAACCCTAGAAGTGTTCTAGTGGCACAATGGTAATGCTCATACTTCTAAGCTAGGACACCTGAGTTCAAGTCGTATCTACTCTGTGAAGGTTGATTAGAAAATGTCTAAACTTTATTTCATAATCCTGCCCCTTCAGTATTTACATTGATAAAATGGTTATTGCAGTTCATTATTTTCACATTATTCTGTGTTTAGCAACCATGACTTGAATGTTGGTTTTTAATGTTTAAATGTGTGCAACTGCTGACGCAAAATTAATTTGTGGTAAGATACTGAATGGTTCAACCACTGAATGCAAGATTTTCATCACACAGTGTAATTTGAACAAAGTTCCGATTTTACTGATTACATGTTCAGATGAACTCCTGATAAGAAAAGTCATGAAAATAAAGCAAGCCAAATCTAGTCAACATCAGTACATTGGAATACTAACATGGAATGATGGAGTACTGGGACACAAGTTCAGTCCTTGACTCTAATGAGTTTCTGATTACAGAACCGCTTCTATGAGACAGCGTTAAACAGAAGCAAGCTATTTCCCCACAGGGAGGGAGGACATTAGATGTTAATTGACCTAATTTATCTCAGAAGAGGCATACTAATAAGAAAACAGGAAAATATTAGAAATGTTCATTACTTCTGCAGCCTTGGATGTGGCAGATTCAATTGTTAAATGGTAATAGAAAGTGCAAAAATAATGTACAATATCTCGAGTTAATACTGGTCAATTTACTTGTGCAAAAATAAAACACAATATTTCGAGCTAATACTGGTCAATTTACTACAGCACTCTACATGTGGAGTCAAGGCAACGTGTAACTTCCAATTCAAAAACAAGATGGGGCATTCCACTCCCGCACATCCCAGATGTCCTCTTATTTCAAGGATTGCAACTTCCCCCCTTCGGTGGTCAAAAATGCTCTCGACTGCATTTCTTGCGTTTCCCGTACCTCTGCTCTCACATCCCCTCCCCACAAAAAAAAAGACAGAATCCCCCTTGTCCTCATGTATCACCCCACTAACCTCTGGATTCAACATGTCATTCTCTGCCACTTCTGCCACCTGAAATCTGACCCCACAAACAAAGATATATTTCCCTCCCCACCCCTATCCACCTTTGGAGGGACCGCTCTCTCCGTGACTCCCTTGTCCGCTCCACACTCCCTACTAGCCCCACCACCCCTGGCACCTTTCCCTGCAACCGCAGGAAGTGCTACACCTGCCCCTACACCTCCCCCCTCACCTCTATCCAAGGAACCAAAGAAACCTTTTACATCAGACAGAGGTTCACCTGCACATCCGCCAGCATGGTCTATTGCATCCGCTGCTCCTGATGTGGCCTCGTCTACATCGGTGAGACCAAGCGGAGGCTCGGAGACCGCTTTGTAGAGCACCTGCACTCTGTTCATAACAAACAACAACACCTTCCAGTGGCGAACCATTTCAACTCCCCTTCCCACTCCCTGGGCAACATGTCCATCCTGGGCCTCCTCCAGTGTCACAATGATGTCATTTTGAAACTGGAGGAGCAGCACCTCATATTCCGCCTTGGGAGCCTACAACCCAATGGTCTCAATGTGGACTTTACAAGTTTCAAAATCTCCCCACTTCCAGCCTTATCTCATGACCAACCCTCCCTCTCATTCCTGCCTCCTTGACCTGACACAACCTGTCCATCTTCTCTCCCACCTATCCGCTTCTCCCACCTCACTGACCAATCCCCACCACTGCCTACCTGCACTCACCTATCACCATCCCACTCAACTTCCCCAGCCCCACCCCTTCTCTCTCTATTTATTTCTGAGCTCTCTTCCCCCTCCCCCATTTCTGAAGAAGGGTCCCAACCTGAAGCGTCAACTTTCCTGCTCCACTGATGCTGCCTGGCCTGCTGTGCTCCTCCAGCTCCACACTGTGTTATCTCTGACTCCAGCATCAGCAGTTCTTACTATCTCTTAGGAAATAATTAGTGCAGCATTGAAGCAGACCTGTCAAGGCAGCAGACAAGAATATGGCATAAAGGGAAGAGAGGGTTGGGGTAGAGAGTGAAGAAAGTTGTGAATAAATAGTTTATGGAAGAAGAGCTTTAAATCTGCAAGTGGGCAGTTGAGAAAAATGATTCTGTTGTATAGAAGTGTGGGATCAGATATTAAAAGGAGCAGCCTTATTGTTGTAGAAACAGGAACTTGGTAACTCACCACCCTGTATCCCACTCAGGTAGGATAGAGTCATGGATAAATATGGCAGGGTAAGAAATCAATTACAGCTATAGGGAGGGATAACATATTAAATGAGGCATCCAATGAGGTCATATGGGTTGAACACAGAAATAAAAC
Organism: Rhincodon typus; assembly: GCF_021869965.1. Taxonomy (NCBI): domain Eukaryota; kingdom Metazoa; phylum Chordata; class Chondrichthyes; order Orectolobiformes; family Rhincodontidae; genus Rhincodon; species Rhincodon typus. The sequence goes on from NC_063338.1 coordinate 73,457,474, forward strand.
AGGGTAACCAAATTGCTGGGTGTGTACTATGGATCCCCAAATAGTGAGACAGAGAAAGAGAGAGAGAGACAGAAGTACACTAATGTAGACAATGTTTTGAGTACAATAGTTGAGGATTTGAAATAACCTAATATAATTTGGGATACATATAGTATCAAAGGCACAAAGGACACAAAATTCCTGAACTGATTTATAAGAACTTTTTTTAGCCAGCATTTAATGATCCCAATGAAAGTGGTCACAGTTCTCGATTTAGTGTGAGAACATGTAGCTGGGCAGGTGGATAAGTAGCAGCAGGTAACATTTTGGAAATACTGACCATTACATCATTATGAAAAAGGACAAAGGTAGAACAGAAGTAGAAGATCTAAACTGGGCAACGACAAATGTTTTGAAGGTAACAGGTGACCTAGCAAAAGTGGACTGGATATGATTACTTGATGGAAAATTATTGTCAATTCACTCAGTCATTAAAAAGCAAGATTCTGTAGGCATAGTTTAGAAACATCTCCTCAAAAATAAAAGTGTGGAACTGCCAAATCTACAACACTCTGATTATTCAGAAACATACAAGATAAGATAAAACAGATAAATAAATCTTATAACAATCACAAAAACTCTAGTAAACCTAAGAAATATAGAAAATATAGAAGTTTAAAAAAAGAACTTTCTAAAGCAAAATAGTAATATGGAAAATATTGGCAGGTAAATTCAATGAAATCCCAAAGATGTTTTATCAGTATATTAAAAGTAATGGATACATAATGTGGATACATAATGAATTGTTTATGCCAGTCAGAGTTACACATGGTAACTTATGCATGGGTACAGAAGATTGAGCAGAGTTCTCAATGAGTACTTTGACTCTGTCTTGACAAATAAAAAGGATGATACAGACGTTTCTGATGAAGAGGACAAATTTGAAATATTAGATACAATAGACATAATACAAGAGGAAGTACTGAAGGGATCAATATCTGTTACGATCTCAGCTCATGGTATTATTGAACAAGCCAGATCCCAGAATGAAATCAGATTTGATTGATTGGTTTTTATTTTGGTTAGCATAATGGTCAATTCCTAAAACATAGTTACATAAAGCTGCAGAAGTTCGTTAACAATAGAATTCTGTTACAGTAAAAACAGTAAATACTGAACAAAATCTATCTAGATGTAGAAGAAATTTTAGCAAAACCTTAAAACACACAGCTAAACAAAGTTGTTAAATGAATACCTAAGAGATTTGGCTTTCTTGGTTTCTAATAACCTACAGATTTTGAAGCAAATGCTTACAGTCGTGAAGATATGCAACGTAAACTTTTCTACTAAGGTAATTACATTTTCCCTGAGATGCTTTTGAAAAGTCTTTTCTCGGAGAAATGCAATATTTGCATTTGACCCCAATCAGATCTCCTCTGTATAACCAGAAAGGTTTTCAATCTCTGGGTGTTCAAAATAAAATTAATCCTCGAATATTCTGCATTGAAAGAACACATTAATAGCCCTAATGGGCACCTGTTGTAAACCAAAACAGTACATAAAAAGAATCCATTAACATATCATAGGGATTCGTAGTCATTTGCTTTCTGATCAATGTTGGATCAGGTTATTGTTCTATAAGTCATCTCTGACTTTTTTTTATTCAAGCAAACCCTTCACATAAACAATTAACACCCATACACCACTGAAGTATTCTGAAGAAGAGCCTTAGTGGACTCAAAATCTTGACTCTCTTTTTTTCTCTACAGATACTGCCAGGTTATTGTTTTAAAGAGTGTGAGGCATCAGTCAAATAACTGTAGACTGGTCAGTCTAACTTCAGTGGTGAGACATGGATTAAACAGTGAGAGTAGTATGGTTTAGTGAAGGGAATATCATTACTTACTAACTTAATTGAAGTTTTTGAAGCAGTAAGAAGCAGGAATTATAAGATAGTGCAGTTGATATTGTCTAAATGAATTTTTATAGGACATGCGACAAGACTAGCTAGGAAAGTAAAGTCAGTGGGATAGAAGGGAATGTGACATGTTGGATTCAAAATTCACAACAGGAAACAAGGGGTCATGGCCAATGGATGTTTTTGTGACTGGAAAGTAGTTATTAGTGGGCTCTGTGTTGGATCACTTCCTGTTTATGATATATTGTGTTAGATATAAATGGTACAGGTATGATTGAGCCAGGTGACACAAAAATCTGCCAAATGATGGTGGAGAGGATAGCTGTTGACTCAAGAATAATATCAATAGTTTGGTTAAGTGGGGGGACTTTAGAAAAATGAGGGAGGATCTTATAGAAGCATATAAGATTTGAAGGGAATAGATAGGATAGAAGCAGGGAGATTATTTCGACAGGCAGGTGAAACTAGAACTAGGGGGCTTTGCCCTAAAATAAGGGGGAACAGATTTAAGACTGAGTTGAGGAGTAACTTCTTCACCCAAAGAGTTGTAAATCTATGAAATTCCCTGCCAAGTGAAGTAGTTGAGGCTTCCTCATTGAATGTTTTTAAAGCTAAGATAGATAATTTTCTGAACAGTAAAGGAATTAAGGGTTATGGTGAGAGGGTGGGTAAGTGGAGCTGAGGCCACGAAAAGATCAGCCATGATCTTATTGAATGGCGGAGCAGGCTCAAAGGGCCAGATGGCCTACACCTGTTCCTATTTCTTATGTTCTCATGTAAAAATGGCAAATGGACATCAATCTGGAGAAGTGTGAGGTCATATTTAGACATGGTTAACAAAGTGAAAGAATATGTAATAGGCATGAGCATATTTGGAGAGATAGAAGAAATGAGAGATATTGGAGTCCATACGTCCTTGAAGGTGGCAGGGCTGATAGATAAGGCAACAAAAATAGCATATGGAATAAACAGGGCAGCACAGTGGCTCAGTGGTTAGCACTGACATCTCACAGTGTCAGAGACCCAGGTTTGATTCCACTCTCAGGTGTGTGGAGTTTGCATATTCTCCCTGTGTCTGTGTGGGTTTCCTCCGGATGCTCTGTCTTCCTCCTACAGTCTAAACAATGTGCAAGTTAGGTGGGTTAGCCATGCTAAATTGCTCAGAGGGACCAGGGATGTGCTGGCTAGACACATTGACCATGAGAAATGCAGGGATAAAGTAGGAGGGTGTGTCTGGGTGGGATCCTTTTCAGAGGGTCAGCGTGGACTGGATGGGCCCAACGGCCTGCTTTCATACTGTAGGGATTCTATGATTTCCTTAATTGTCAAGGTATAAAAACAAAAGTTGAGATGTAATGTTGGAACTGTATGAAAAGTTAGTTAAGCGACAGCCTTAATTTGTGCACAGTTCTGGTCACCACATTACAGCTAGGATGTAATTGCTCAGGAGACAGTGGAGAATGATAAGAATATTGACATGGCTTGATAATTATAACTATGGATTGGATACACTAGATTAATTTTCATTAGAACAAAGGAGTTTGAATTGTACAAAATTTTTAAGGGTCCAGATAGAGTGGACATGCTAGCCCTGCTTCCCTTTGCAAAGAGGTGAATAGCCAGGAAGCGCAGATTTATGTTGATTGGTAGAAGGATTAGAGGGGCATGAGAAAAACCTTTCATTGTAAGTGAGGTGGATACCTGGAATTTGCTGTCTGTTTGATGGTGGCATCATAAACTTGCTCATTTCATGGATATTTGGATTTACAACTAAATTGTTGCCACCTGAAAGGCTACAGAGCAGGAGCTGGAATTGGGATCAGAATGGATCATCATTTCTTTCTATTTTGCTGCTGCTGCAGACGTGATGATGAAATGGTCTCTTTCTGTGCTGTACTGTTTCTATGGCCTTATGTTTCTAATACGTTACAGAATTCGATGAAAGGTGATTATAGAGGAAAAAGTGAAGTGCAAATGAATAAGGGATGGAGAAAAGAAAGGAGGTGTGAGGGAGGCTGGGGGCAGAGAGAAGGGAGGAAGAGGATGGAGAAATGGCATTGAGGAGGGAGCAGAAAACTGGCAGTGAGAAGAGGTAGGAGTAATTCAGGAGGAGGTGGAAGAAGAGATAAATCAAAGAAGTGGCTCATTCAGCTGTCTTCACTCAAACACCTCAGTCTCTATTAAGTGCAATGTTATATTGCTAAAATGTAATTCATTTAGAAACATAAAACAAAGGGCTTCAGTTCAGTGGTTCGATTGTCACATAACCTGAGGCAACATTATGCTTTGCTCAACGGAGTATCAATAAACTTAGAACCAGTTAAATGTTGTGACTCAATATTTTAATATGTGATGATTTGCACTTATAATAAGTAATTTTTAAGATAAGACGCGACATTAAACTTAAGGTAAAGTCTTGTCATTACAATAAATAAAATTCTGCTATCTGGTATGATAAATTTAGCTATTTGTCTTAACGACTTGATGCAATTGCATTTCTTATACATTGTAACTCTCAAACATGGAGAGAAATCTCTGTCTCATAAAATTTCAGTATTTGAAAAAAACAGTCCCGTTCAATTTATAACTGCATCTCATACGCTGTTGGGTGTAAACTTTGACCCTTCTCCAAGTTCCTTTTGAATAAATGTAACTAAATTTCATGCATGCACACAAATAGAATGTATTATTTATAATGGGGAACTGAAGACCAAATTATATCATTTTAAAAGTGTATACAATATTCATGGAAACACCATATACACATAAAATTAACCATTTTGATTGCACTGAATTGAAGAAATTTGGTCTACTAATGAAAGAAAATTCAAATTTTAAATGTATGTCCCTGTGTACGATATTGTACTACCTGAAAGAAGCTGAATTATACATTATATCTGCTTTCTCCTGTGGACTATCACACAGTATACCACATGCATGATGTCGAAGACGCATGCAGAGCTGATCATGTAGCATTTCATGCAGTCAGATTCTTTTTTTATTCCTATTATTTTCTCTGCACATATTGTCTGAACATTTTGTGCTAGAAGGTGGGATCAGAATGGTTTGCTAGATTGTTTCTTTTGTTTCTATTTTTCAGCTGATGCAGATGTGATGGCCAAATGATCTCTTTCTGTGTTGTACTGTTTCTGTGATGCTAAGTTTCCAATGCCTTACAGAACTGAATGGAGTGGAAGGTAATTATGGAGGAGAAGGAGTGAAGTTCAAATGAATAAGGGATAGAGAAAAGAAAGGAGATGTGGAGTGGCTGGCGACGGAGAGAAGGGAAGAAGAGGATGGAGAAATGGCACTGAGGAGGGAGCAGAAAACTGAAAGTGAGAAGAGATAGGAGTAATTCAGGAGAAGGTTGCAGAAGAGATAAGTGAGAGAAAAGATTTGTTTAGTTATCTTCACTTATATGTCTCAGTCTCTGTGAAACTCACTGCTGTACTGCCAGCATGTGATGCAGTTGGAAACACAAAATAAAGTGTTTCAGTTCAGCAGCTCAATTGCAACAAAATGCTTTGCCTAATGGAGAGTCAACAACTTAGAACCATTCAATGTTGTCAGTCAATATTTTTAATATATTATAGATTTGCACTTATAATGAGTAATTTTTGTGATAAGACATATCATTACATATAATGTAAAGTTTGAGCATTGCAATAAATTAAATTCTTCTATCTGGCACAATGAACATTCATTCTAATTGTTCTGATCAGAGCACAAGGATGTCCATAGGAGCAGTCTTTAAAGACTGAACATTAATAGAGTTTCCTCTGGTACAGTGAGAGATTTCAGCATTCTTGCTTGCTTGATACGAGGGATTGATTGGTCACTAAAACTATGTAATTTTGTTTCATAGCAGAGAGTGGGTGCTGGGTGGGATGATGGAATCTGGAGGAAGAACTGTATCTAGAGCTTCTACAGCAAACTTGAGTCAGACTCCCTGAGGAGTGGCAATATCATGCAGATATCTGTACGGAGCTAACAGTAGAAGACAAAACGTAAACAAGGTGTGATCTAACTGTAAACATATGTTGATGATGGAAACAGAAAATAGAAACATAAAATGTAAACTGACTCTTTCATTTCTATGCAAACAAAAACTGAACCTGAGATTTGGAAATAAAAACCTTTGGGGAGATTGAAACTGGTTGAGAATACATAAGCATTTGCAAAAACAGCAAAGTCAATGTTACCATTTGGATTTAGTGTCGTTTGCACCTCATTAAGAGATAGCCAAAATAAATAGTGGTTACTTTGATGCATGCAGACCAAAAAAAAACTAACTTTATTATTCACTATGTGGAATGCAGGTGGGGCTTACTTCAGTTAAATGCTTTGCGGAAACAGAAGGTGGAAGCTTGTCTAGTTTGAAACAACTTGAAGAATCTGCTGGAGTCCTCAATGAGTCTTGTGACAAAGAAAACAAACTGCAACTTAGTAAAGAGAAAAAGGAAAAGTAATTCGAACAAGAGTTAAGGCTTCCACAGTCAAGAGATGATGAATTAAAGCTTTACTTTTGAGAATAGCTGGAGCTGAGGAAAATTAAACTCATCTCAACAGGATGGTGACATACCTATCATGGTTCCCATACAGGTAAGTGACTTCAAGAGGAATGTGTCCTATCAGGAATTTTTGGGAAAATTAACAAACAAATCTGGTATGTGCGTAAAAAGACTGTAGTGTTAATCATATTTGTCCTGATTGGTGTTCTCTGTACAATAAAATGTGTGTTTTTTAAATAAAGATTGTGAAATTTTGTGGTATATTTCCATTGAGCAAAATGAGGTCGTCGGATTTTTCTTTACAGGTGAATGAATCCTAATGAGATCATAACACACTGCGCTGGAGAAACTCAACAACTTTATATTCAATTTCCACCCTGTCTTGACTTCTGACGGTCTATCTCTGACTCTCCTCTTACCTCATTTGATATATTTCTCTCAATTTTTGGGTACAGGGTTTCAAACAACATTAACCAAAGGCCCACTGACTCCCAATGTCACTTTGATTACATTTCATCACACCGTGTTTTCTGTGAGGAGTCTATTCCATTCTCCTAGTATTGCCCTTTCTGTTACATCTGTTTAGACAATAGTACCTCCCATACTAGGCTTTCAAAGTATCTTCCTTTTTCCTCAACAAAGGATTCCCACCAACAGGGTTGAGGGATTCCTCAACTACATCTATTCTTTCTCAGGTGCTCTGCTCTCACCCCTTTTCCATTCCTTCTTGTCTTTATCTTCCACCCCAGCATCCCCAGCTTTCATTCTCTGCTATTTGCACCATTTTAAATACAATACCACAAGAAATCACACCTTCCCCTCTCGTTCCCTTTCAGAATTCAATGAGGACCATTCCCTCTGCAAGTACAGGCTAACAATTCTTGCAGTTTTACCTCCTACACCTCGTTTGCACTCCAAAGTTAAACATTGCTTCGGGGTGAAACAACAATTTGCTTGTACATTTTTCAATCCATGTTCTTGTATTCACTGGTAGCAATTTGATTTCCCTTATGTTCAGGTTGCAAATCAGAAATTATGCGAATGTTTCATGGAACACTTTAGTTTGGTACACAAGTATGTCCTAGAGGCTATCATTTTAATGAAACTCAATGAAAGTTCAAGAAACAGCGTCTCTTTATTTGACTGGAAATAATTTAGCCTTTGGACTCCATATTGAGTTCAACAATTTTAAGTTGTAACTTCTTCCCAATTTAGTTTCATTTTCCTTTGTTCCTTTCTCTTTTAATTTTTTTTTTGTGTGGTTTACTTAACCCATTTTTCCCCTAAACAACCTGTTCAGAGATACCAGGGCCTCCTGGTCCAGGGGTGGGGGCACTACCACTGTTCCACAAGAGGACCCCTATTTCATCACTTTGCTATCGGGAGGCAGCTTTTCAGGTAGCTGCAATTATTCTTCATCTAGATATATCCTTTCTTTCTTCATTGTCTGCTCGCCACTCCCTATGGCCATGAGACAAAAAAAAACTGCCGAGGCTGGAATCCAACGTAGGCAGATAGGAGGCTGGAAGAACACAGCATCTCGAAGAAAAGAGTTGTCAAGGTTTCGGGTATTACTCTTCTTTAGGACTTGGTGTGGGGGTAGGGGAGACTGCAGATAAAGTGGGGGAGGAGGGGTAGCAGAATGGTGGTGATAGGTGGACACTGGTAGTAGGTATGACCTGGTTGGTTGATGGGAGGGATGAATCTGGTTGGTGCCTGGAATGGAGGGTCAGAAGGTGGAATGGAAGGAAGGAGGTGGAGCTGGAAGGGGAGCTGTGGGATGGGTGGGAAGGTTATTTGAAATCGGAGAACTCAATGTTGTGTCCTTTGGGCGGTAAGGTGTCCAGACGGAAGATAAGGTGTTGTTTTTCAAATTTCCGTTCTGAGTTGCCGCAACACTGGAGGAAACCGAAGACTAACATGTCAGAGGGGGAGTGGGGCAGGGAGTTGAAATGGGCAGTGACCGGGAGGTTAGGTTGTTCATTATGGGCCAGGTGAAGATGCATGGCAAAATAGTCACCTAGTCTACATTTGGTCTCATCAATGTACAGAAGACCACATTGGGAGCACCAGATTCTCTTAATGATTAAAAATTTGACAATCTCAGCCTTGAAAATACTAAATGACCCAGCCTCAGTAACCCTCTTTGGTAAATAATGCCGCAGATTCACCACCCTCTGAGAGAAGAGACTCCTCTTCATTTCTGTCCTAAATCAGTGACTCCCTATTCTGAAATTACATCCACTGATCTAAGGTTCTCCCACAATAAGAAGCAATCTTTCCACATATAGCCTGTCAAGTCCTCTAAGAATCATGTATGTTTCCGTAGAGTCACCTCTTATTCTTCTGTATTCCAATGGCCAATCAACTCAACAAATTTCTGTAAGACGGTCCCTTGATAACTGGTATCAGGCCAATGAGACCTCTCTGCACTGTCTCCAATCCCACTATATCTTCCCTTAGAAAAGGGGCTCAGAACAGTTCACAGCATTCCAGCTGTGGTATGACTTGTATTAGCAAAACTTCCCTACTGTTATACTTTATTCCCTTTGAAATAAAGGCCAACATTCCATTTGCTTTCCCTATTTCCCACTAAACTCAGATGATTGCTTTTTGTAGATTCATGGACGAGGATTACCAAATCCCGCTGCTCCATATATTTCTACAATCTTTCAGCATTTCAATAATATTCAGTGCCTCTAATCATCTTGCCAAAGTGCATACCTGACATTTCCTCACATTATATTCCATCTGCTCACTCACTTAACCTACCTATATATTCCAATGCAGACTGTGTTATCCTCACCACCTGCCTTCACATCTATTGTTGTGACATTTGCAAAAATGTCGACTCATTAGCATGTACCACACTGGATGGGCCACAGGGCCTTCTGCTGTAGGCCTCTATGCCTTTATGATCTCTCAGGACTCCCAACAGCAGCACCATATTTGAAATGTAGTGTCCAACAGTCAGGAGCTGTCAATCTGGAACTGTTCTGCGCAGTTCCTGAGTGTGAAGAATTGTCCCAGAGATGACTGAAAAAAGGAAGTTAGTCCCCAGCATTGCTGACTCTGACCTGGAGGTCCCAATGGATGGAGTTATGAAGAACATTACCACCCTTTGTCCTTGAATTTCATTCCAAATCCCCCTTCCTCGTGAGAAGACATGTTCGTACTAGTAGGTAAGCCAGAGGGTCCCTCATTAGACTTCTGTCAGGGTACTACAGAGGTGGTCAGAACTCTGACCTGAGATAGTAGGAACTGCAGATGCTGGAGAATCCGAGACAACAAGGTGCAGAACTGGATGAACACCGCAGGCCAAGCAGCATCATAGAAGCAGAAAGGCTGACGTTTCGGGCCTCTAGGCCTTTCTGCTTCTATGATGCTGCTTGGCCTGCTGTGTTCATCCAGCTCTGTACCTTGTTGTCTAGAACTCTGACCTCCTCACTGCCTGGCACTCTCAGTCCTGTGGGAGGTCAAGCTGAGGAGGATAATCCTACACCCAGCAGGATACACAAGGCAGGCCTGGATTCTCTGCCTGCAAATACCCTCAGGGTCTTCAAATCAAATCTCCAAGGCCGACTGTAGGATAGGGTCCCTCCATCATAGCTATAGAACCCAGCACTGCTACTGGATGCAGTGGAAGGGAAGGAAGAATAAGAGCTTTTGAGGGCACAAGGATGGCATGTGTAACACTTCATTGTGTATACATTATCATGTCTTTAAGTATTTGTTCACTATATGTGTTAGCTTTGGGAGTGAATGTCACTTTGGCCTCAACAGAAAGGATGAATATGAAAAGGATGACCATCCTTAATTACATGATATTATATGTCTGAGGGGTAGCTATCTTCCATAGTAACCAAACTATCATTAAACTTTGTCAGGATTAAATTAGAGAGCATTGGATGTTGTGAAGGCTTCCATCTATTTGTGACCTTAACTTTTATTAAACACGATGAACTGCAACGAAATATAAAAACATTAGGCTGCACTTGCAAATGAAATTGCACAGGGGATGCTGGCTTTGGTACTTTCAAACTGGCTGCAGTCAGAGAAAGATGACTTCCCAGAGCTCCAGGCCATTCATCAAAGTTCACAAGGAATTCCGTATAGTGTTGCTTTAGCTGAGCTGCTGCACTGTAGGACGATCGAGGCACGGTTCTGTCTGAAGGACATCCTCGTCTTTACAAGTCTGCAGCCCATTATCCATCTCATAGCTTTTCAGTGTGTCATCCAGTTATTTGGAGCAAATATCCCAAGGTTCAAGCAGCCCATGCTAGAACATAAAAGGTGACTGCTATGTCAGCAACTAGGGTGAATCTTTCCAGGCTGCAAGCTATTATTTATGCCTCACAGCCATGATTAGGATTGATTCACAATGTTGAATGATGTGGTCAAGGGTGTTTAGGATCAGGATTTTAATTGACATAATCAGTCAATATGTAAAGTTCACATACTACATTTTGTGATTACAGGTGTCTTTCAGTGTGCTGCATGGCTGTCTGTTTAATGGTGATGCCCTTTGAAGGGCATGAAAGGGAAGCCTCCTCTCTCACAAAATGAAACACTTAACCAACTCCAGTTGTGGTGACGACCATTTTCATTTCCATTGTGCACTCACGATTTGAATGACAATGGAAGGAAGCAGCAGTTGTGCTGCACAAAGCGAGTTATAGACTCAGTATCTCAGTCTAGATGGCCCCCAAAATCTTCATGTTCCCTTCTTGGTTACCCTCTCTGCTAATATTGCCAAACTTAATCTTGACCACATTCCCACCCAGCTTGTTTATTTAACTGAGAGATAGTAGGAACTGCCGATGCTGGAGTCTGAGATAACAAGGTGTGGAGCTGGATGAACACAGCAGGCCAGGCAGCATCAGAGGAGCAGGAAAACTGACATTTCGGGTCTGCAAACTTCTTCAGAAATGCAGGAAAGCTGACGTTTCGGGTGTGGACCCTTCTTTCTGAAGAAGGGTCCAGACCCGAAACATCAGTTTTCCTGCTCCTCTGATGCTGCCTAGCCTGCTGTGTTCATCCAGCTCCACATCTTGTTATCTTGTTTATTTAACTGTTCATCGCCGAGCTTAAGTCATAGAATCCCTACAGAGTGAAAACAGGCCCTTCGGCCCAACAAGTCTGCACCGATCCTCAGAGCATCCCACCCAGACCCAACCCCTTATAACCCACTTAATTTCCTGAACACTATGGGCAATTTAGCATGGCCAATCCACCTAACCTACACATCTTTGGACGGAAACCAGAGCACCCAGAGGAAACCCATGCAGACACAGGGAGAATGTGCAAACTCCACACAGACAGTCACCTGAGGGTGGAATTGAACCCCAGTTCATGGTGCCATAAGGCAGCAGTACTAACCACTGAGCCACTGTGCCATCTTCCTTGATGATAGATTCAAGCAATTTCCCTATTACAGGAATTAAGCCAACTATAATACCCCATATTTTGTCCACCTCCTTTTTGAAACAGTGGCATCACATTTGCTGTTTTCCAATCTGCTGGAACTGCCCCAGAGTCCAGCGAATTTTGGAAAATTAGCATGAGCACATTTGCTATTTCTCTCTCCATCTCTTTTAGTGCCATGGGATGCAGTCTATCAGGGCCCGGAGACATGTCTACCTTTAGCTCCATTAGCTTGCTCAACACTACCGTTTTTGTGATAATGATCAGTTCCAGATTCTCACCTACTTTAAGATAACACAGTGTGGAGCTGGAGGAACACAGCAGGCCAGGCAGCAGCAGAGGAGTAAGAAAGCTGACGTTTCGGGTCAGGACCCATCTGAGCCCTAGGTATACCAATTACTGTGCCAGACATAGCACTGCACAGTTCCCCCATCGATGCCAGGGCTCTAATTCCTATCAAAATCCCTCCCCATCTTCTGCATTACTCCTTTCCCTTCCATGTTCTGTCAGATTCCTCTCTCACAATTATTCCTTCTGCATCCCAGTGAGCAGCCTCAATTACTCCAACTGAGATTCTCAGCTTCTGACCCACATCCCTCGACAATCACCCTCCACTTTGACCTTCAGTGAATAGACCCTGGCCACGGCCCAATCCTCAAGCAAACCTGCATGGTCAACCCTGGCTGATGAGTGACTGGATCCCTCATTGATTTCTGTGCATCTGTCTTACTCGGATTTTCCAGACTCATTGCACCGGAGTTGCAACACTGAGTGTGTCCTACTTCCCAGACAGTGGTGAGGTAGAGTCCTTGCATCTGACCACGTGAAACAGCCTGATTGTGTCCAAGTTCCTGGTGTGATAGTGGATTTTGCCTTGCAGCTACTGTGCCAGGAATCCTCGACAGACAGGTGACCGCATTCACTTGACAGAGGATTGCACCCCTTAGACTTTGAGAGTTGGCCATTTGGTTGAAGTACATGATGTGCGTTTGCCGAATAAGCTGCTGGAACATGGTGCAGGTGTAAGTTTGACGTGGAACATACAGCAACACCTTCATCACCCGAAATGGATGATTACTGACAAGCCTGGCGTGCAGTCTGGCTTCATGTTTGAGCTGAAAAGCAAGGTGAGAACTGTGAGACTTTGAGCTTTGGCTGAATGGGCAAATCACAAAAAAAAAGACCATGCCATGAATATAGAAGTAGTTGCAAAATCAATGAATCCTAACAGAGCAAGTAAGAAGCCCTGAGATGCACCCTGGTTCATTCCAAGAGTTGGGTGCCTGTTCTCTGTGTGCAAAGTAGCTGCCCAGCAATATCATGATGAATGCTGCTGATGGGTTCCAAAGTCCAGCATTGAAGTGGAGAACAGTACTGTCATTAAGACTGATATGAGGGTGCACTGAGTCTCAGATATATCTGATGTGAACGTTTGTGATCGGGGGCTGTGGGCAGTCACTGCCCATGAAGTGTGTCCTGAGATGTTAGAGATTGCTGTCCAGGATGAATGCCTGGTTGAGCAGCAGTGTCCTGGAGTTGTCAGCAACAGCCCGACTTTTTGTCAGGAATTGCTGTCATCTCCTTTCTACCTGGAGGGTGTGAGGATAGGAAACTGCATATCAATGAGACAAGATTAGATAATAGCAGCATTAAAAATGCATGCAAATGGATGCAAGTAGGGCTCACTGGTGAGACTCTGACTTCTCTGTTCAAAAGCTGGTTGGAGAATTGGATATTTCTTTTCTTGACTTCAAGAATCTCATTTAGGCAGAACTCACCACATTTTCCCAACTGACTCATCAATGCCCATGTCACTCAGGGGCTGGGAAGATTCTGTCCTATAATTCACTGGAACTGAGGGTGCCTGCATTTCATTATGGGTGAAAAAATAAACATTTTCAGAATTTCAGTTTTTCCCTCAGCTTCCTTTTTGTTTAAGCATTCTTGTCTGTATAGAGATATCAATGAGAACATTTTTGTGCTTTGAAACTGACAGTACTGGTTGAAAGAATGGTTAATAAGGGATACTCAGTTTCTCAAATGGGAGCATGGTATGAAAGCAGATAAGTTATGACAAACCTGTGAAAACACCAGCTTGAACTCAACTGGAGAAATCAATCCAGATCTGGGCACTACACTTTAGAAATCAATTCCTTAGGATAGTAACAAACAAATGATGGTGGCTGGAGCCCAGTACAAAACTAAATAAAGAATAATTGATTTTAATGACTGATTTGGAATTTGAGATGATTTGAAGTGACCAGAGAGATCAAACAGGAGGCAAGTGAAGAAAATCCGCTGCCTTCCCAATAGAATTGAATCAAGAGGACCTTATAGTGCAAAGGTAGTGTCCCTACCTCCAGACCTAGTATCCACCTGTTCCAGAGGTCTATAATAACATCTCTGACCAATTTGATTCAAAAATTTCTCGAAGTGGATCAAGGGTATACTAAGTTTCATAGTAGATACCCGTTTCCATATCACATAAAAAGCCCTGCAATACTTTGAAAAATACTTTGGGGAGGAAATGTCTTCATGGCATTATCACTAGACTATTAATCCAGAGGTCCAGGTAACATTCCAGGGACCCAGGTTTGAAGCCCACTTTGGCAGATACTGGAATTTGAATTGAATAAAAAAATTCTCAAATTAAAAGTTTAAGGATAACCACAAAACCATTGTTGATTGTCAGGAAAATGTCATCTGATTCACAAATGTCCTTTAGGGCAGGAAACTGCCATCTTTCCTTGGTTTGGCCTATACATGAGTCCAGGCCAACAGCAATGTGGTTAAATCTTACCTGTACTCTGGGGAATTAAGAATAAATAATAAATGTTGGCCTAGCCCACAATGCCCACATCTGATGAATGAATAAAAAATAACAGATGAGCTTTACCCCTGATATCCTGGTCAATATTTATTCTTTAAACAACAGGAACTAAAATTAATTATCTGGTCAATATTTAATTATTGTTTGTGAGTCAAGGATATGTGTAAATTGGCTGCTGCATTTCTGACATTATAACAGTGATAACACTTCAAAACCATTTAAGCGGTTTTGCAGTGACTGGAAATTTGGCATATTAATGCAAGTTCTTTCTTTTTGTTGTTCTATTGTTTTTAATAGTAAATCACAAGTTGTTGAGAAAGATATATGGGCAAATTATTGACTACTTGTACAATAGAGTTACTGTCATATTCAATCCTCATAAATAAGCCCACAGCCAGTAAAACTAATTATAACCATGTTCTTTAAAAAAAGGCAGGTGCTCTCTGCTCCTATGATGCTGCTTGGCCTGCTGTGTTCATCCAGCCCTGCAAATCCCAAAACCAGTCCAGCTCGTCCCTGTCTCCCTAACCTGTTCTTCCTCCCACCTATCCCCTCCTCCCACCTCAAGCCGCACCTCCATCTCCTACCGACCAACCTCATCCCGCCCCCTTGACCTGTCCGTCCTCCCTGGACTGACCTATTCCCTTCCTAACTCCCTACCTACACTCACCTTTACTGGCTCCATCCCCGCCTCTTCGACCTGTTTGTTTCCTCTCCACCTATCCTCTCCTCTATCCCTCTTCTATCCGCCTCCCACTCGCTCCCTATTTATTTCGGAACCCCCTTCCCCTCCCCCTTCTCTGATGAAGGGTCTAGGCCCGAAACGTCAACCTCTCTGCTCCTATGATGCTGCTTGGCCTGCTGTGTTCATCCAGCCCTGCACCTTGTTGTCTAGGGTGCTGTTAAACTTGTCTTTAATGAATTGAAGAAAACAGTAGTGATTAGATCATTAAGACTTTGCTGCTGTTAATGGTACATTAGCTTAATAACATGAAAGCAGTTGTATAATATGAATTCAGTCAATGTTATTTCAAGGAAGATTACATTTTATCAAGTCAGTCTATTTGTTTTCTTCAATTAGCAACAAGTCCAAGTTAGAATGATGAAAGGTGTGCAAGCTCGGTTTAAATTTTGGCAGTGGGAGCTTGGATTATCTGTTGTCTACTCAGTTCCTGTCCCCCTATCACCGATTAAGTCAGGGGCAAGAAAGGTAATGATCAACATTCTCAATTTGAGGTTGATTTATGTCCACTCATGATCAATTGGAGGCCTGATCCACCCATATTCTGCCAGAGATAGGGTACTGTGCACCATGTTGGAAGGCCGTCCAGTATAGCTTATAGCCTACATTGTTGACGGACTGTGCCCCTTATGATTGCCCACACTGTTAAAGAGCTACTGGCACTACAATCGGGTGCTAGTTCCTGGACAGGCAGAATAAGCAAGGAAGGATCAGATTGTTACAGATTTTCAAGTTGGGGTTCTTAAAATCAGCATGTGGAGCAGCCTATTCTGACTGGTGGGCAGGTCAGGACAGGAGCCATTAAATTCAGCCTGGTGTGTCTAAACAGATAGCTATGATCAATATGTAAATTTAAATAAACAAGTGAATCTTCCTACGGTTGAGTCATTTTCACTTAAATAGTAGACAATATGCAAATGTCTTGTAGAGCTTGGAAAAATAACATTACAATATGGTTTAAATATTTTTCGTGTCGTAATTCATGAAAAAGTGGAGATGAGGATTTTGTTTTGAAAGGCTGTTTCTCTATAATTTATATTGGACGCAATCATTGATGAATTAAAATGCAATTTCACTCTATGGTAAATAATCAGTGAGGATAAGAGGACTAATTCAAATAAATTAATGCTCAAGTCATTATTCAGTTTTGCCTTCAACTAGTTTTGGAAGGTAAGTGCTCTGACTGTAGGAATCAAACTGGTTCATGCTTAGTAATCAAGGACAATGAATGAAGATCAGAAGGGAAAATGGAAGCAATATGAGTTCTGTTTGTTTGAATTTGAATTTGCCAACATCAACTTATTTTCTAATGGATAGATGCTCTAACTAAACTTACTAAGAAGACACACAGAAAAAAATTAATGTCAGAAAAGGTAAACTTCATGCCATTGCTGTGGGTAAAGTCTTCCAAAGTTGGGATATTATGATTTTTGTGTCAAAGAAATCCCTATCCTAGTGATGGATTGGATGTTTGTTCTAATTGACTCATGAGAAGTTGGCATTGCCACCTGGCCAGCATATATTGCCGGTTAATTGTTGCCCTGGAGAAGGTGGTGGTGAGTTGGCTTTTTGAACCACTGCAGTTCTTATGCCATTAGGGATGGAATTCCACAATTTTAAGCCAACAATTTTGAAGGAATGGCGATATATTTTGAAGTCAGGATGGTGACTGGTTTGGAGGGGAGCTTGCATTTGGTGGTGTCCCATGTCCTTCTAAATGGAAGTGGTCATGGGTTTGGAAGGGGCTGTCTGAGGATCTTTGGTGAATTTCAATAGTGCATTTTGTAGATAGTACACACTGCTGCGACTGAGCGTCGGTGGTGGAGGGTGTGGATGTTTGTGAATGTGGTGCCAATCAAGTGGGCTGCTTTTTCTTGGATGATGTCAAGATTTTTGATTGTTTTTAGAGAATGTACCCATACTGGCAAGTGGCGAATATTCTATCACACTCCTGACTTGTGCCTTGTAGATGGTGGACAGTCTGTGGCGAATCAGGAGGTGAGTTACTCACCACAGTATTCCTAACCTACTCTTGTAGACATTGTATTTTTATGGTGAGTCCACTTGAGTTTTTGGTCAATTGTAACCCCAAGGGTGTTGATAGTGGGGGATTCAGTGATGGTAACGCTACTGAATGTCAAGGGGCAGTGGTTAGAAAATCTCTTAAAGGAGATGGTCATTGTCTGGCATTTGTGTGGTGCAAAGGATAAGCACAAGGCAAATGAGATCCATAACTCATAACACATAAGATACACGTGAATCACGCACTTATTAAAAAAAGGATTGAATGAAAAAAGGGCTCAATACAAAGCTAAAAAGGTGCCAGTTGTTGTGCTTAAAGTTACAGCATCAGTGCTTCTATGAACTAAGTTACCTTTGCTTGTAAGAGCAACAGTCTAAACAAGCAGACTTGACTGTTCCAGCATCAGTAAAATAAGCAGCTAGTTAAAGCTAAATGGTTTCTTAGTAGGAGTTCATAGCCTTAGAAAATTTTAATGTATAGAACAAATGAATTGCCATATTATGTCTTTGCTAACTCCTTGAAGAAGCTATCTACAGAGGCTCTTGCCTTTTCTATTTACTTAAGTGTCTTTTTTCTAACTTCCATTTTAATGTTTTTTTTCTTTTTAATTTAGTAGCTAATTTGGATTATTGTCCCACTACTGTTTCTGACAATGGATTCCATGTTTTGAAAGTGCTATGTGTAAAATAAACTACTCCTAGCCATTGACTTAATCTTTTGGTGATGATCTAAATAATTGCCTCCTGCTGTCTGATACAACTTTTGATATAATGTTCCCAGTTTACCTTTCCAAAATCATTCATAGTGTGAGTGCCTCTAGGAGATTTTCCCTTAACCAATTCCATTCTGGTAAAGATGTGATGTGGAGGTGCCGGTGTTGGACTAGGGTGGACAAGGTCAGAAATCGCACAACACCAGGTTATAGTCCAAAAGGTTTATTTGACAACACAAGCTTTTGGAGTCCTACTCCTTCTTCAGGTGTTAGTGACTGTCAATAAATTGTGTGATTTTTGAACAAAACAAAATATATCTGCAAATATAAATTCACCCCATAGATTCACACGTGTATGTGTGTGTGTGTGTGTGTGTGAGAGAGAGGGAGAGAGACTGTGTGTGTGGGAACTAACACATGCACGCACACACACAAACACACACATACACACACACACTCTCTCTCTCTCTCCCCCCCTCACTCACACACTATCTCTCCCCCTCACTCTCTCTCTTGCACGCACACACACACGCACACATGCGTGAACCTATGGGGTGAATTTATATTTGCAGATACATTTTATTTTGTTCAAAAATCACACAATTTATAGACAGTCAGTCAATATGGTGTTTTATAAATTCCCACTTTAGAACTAAAGCACAAACAGATTCTAAATAAGGTCTCACACCTAACGTGCATTGTCTGACCTAAAATGTCACCTGTTCTCTAAACCGATAAAACCTTTAGTTCTCTCAGGACTGTGACTTGAAAGGAATTTGAGTAATTACATATAAATATTAATCAATTAAAACCTTTTAACTGATTAAAGATTTAACAGCATCTTAGGTTTGTTTAGTACATCCTCATCAATGGTGTGAACTTTTGATCTTTTACTTATAAATTCTGTGTCTGATTCTACTCTCTCACTAACACCTGAAGGCGGACTTAGGCTCCGAAAGCTTGTGTTTTTAAATAAACCTGTTGGACTATAACCTGGTGTCATGTGATTTCTGACCTTAGTGCTGGTGAAAAAACATTAAGAATGTCTCTAGTGTGTCAGGTCCCTAAGTATCAGTGTAATCATAGCCATGAAATCCATGGCAGAGTAAGACTTTGGGAATGAAAGCAAAATTTTAAGTGTGTCCAAAGAATTGAAACAAGGCTGTAAAGTAGCACTCATTACCATAGCTGGGAAGACAAGTAAATAAAATCTTTAAAATATTTTCAAAATTAATTCTATTACATGACGATACCACAATATTATTAGTCAGTGCATTGAGTATAGGAGTTGGGAGGTCATGTTGCAGCTGTACAGGAAATTGGTTAGGCCACTTTTAGAATACTACATTCAATTCTGGTCTCCCACCTATAGGAAAGATGTTGTGAAACTTGAAAGGGTTCAGAAAATATTTACAAGGATGCTGCCAGGATTAAAAGGTTTGAGCTATGGGGAGAGGCTGAATAGGCTGGGGCTATTTTCCCCGTAGAGTCGGAGGCTGAGGGGTGACCTTATAGGAACTTATAAAATCATGAGGAGCATGGACACTGTGAATAGTCAAGGTCTTTTCCCCAGGGTAGGGGATTCCAAATCGAGAGGGCATAGGTTTGAGGTGAGAGGGCAAAGAAATTAAGAGGGACTTCAGGGGAAACTTTTTCACGCAGTGTGTGGTGCGAGTATGGAATGAACTGCCAGAGGAAGTGGTGGAGGTTGGTACAATTACAACAATTAAAAGGAATCTGGAAGGGTATACGAATAGGAAGTGTTTAGAGAGGTATGGGCCAAATGCTGGCACATAGGACTAGAGTATCTTAGGATATCTGGTCGGCATGGACAAGTTGAACTGAAGGGTCTGTTTCTATGCTGTACGTCTCTATGACAATGAGTCTATAACAAGAACCTGGTCTTGAAGAACATCTTGAGTGCAGGCTTGCAAGGTAGGAGGCAAAAGCACATCTTGAGGTTCTTTGAAGTTCCATTCGAAGTTGGATATAAAGATATTCCAAAGATTAATTTTCGAAGCTACAATTGAATGAGCACCTATCTGACCTTGGACAAGAAAAGAAAACAAATTCAGTAACACAAAGTAGAAACTAAAGTCTCTTATGTGTCCCATGTCTACCATCTGTACAGATTGATCTGCACTGTAAGACGACAGGAAAGAAATTGAATCAGCATGAATTTCAAGGGCAAATCAGTCCATCACTACTGCAAACTTGTTCTGAAATATTACTTCAAAGTAAGACATGTTAGGAAGATCAGAGGACATAAATTTATCTTTCAAAAAGAAAATTTAAAACAGATATCAGCAAAACAAAAGGGTATACCAGTTTGAGGCAAGAAAATTTCTTTAACAATTTACTTGGATTAATTAGGAAAGTTTGACTACTGGAAGAAAATGTTTTCAAAATCTTGATTTTTAAAATTTTTTTGATATTGAAATTAATTGCATTGTTTTACATGATTCTAAAAACCAATATAAAAGAAAGTGTAGTATAATGTATCCATCACGGATACTTTCTCTGATAGGTATAACGACACTAAACTGACAAACCAAATGTTTCAAGCTAAACCTTGAATGGATTAAATAAAGAAAGAACTAAAGAAAGAGCTTGCATTTATTAATAAAAACAGAAATTGCTGGAAAAAAACTCAACACAGCAGCATCTGTGGAGAGAAAGTAGGGTCAACATAACGGGTCCAGTGACCCTTTATCAGAACTGATTGCAACTAGAAAGAAGTCACTAAAAGCAGATGACATGAGGTAGGGATTTTTGGGTAAAGGAGTAAATGATAGGTGGAAATGAAGCCCAGAGAGAAAGAACAGCAATTAGGCAGACAAAGGGTTAGATAATGGTGGGCCCAAGAGAAAGAAAAGCTAATAAGACGGACCTATTATAATACAGATAAGAAGTATTCATTTAAGACCTCACCCAAGTCTACTGGCTCCATGCAGAGGTTGCCTCTTTGATCTCTTAATAAATCCACTTTTTCCCCTACCAATCCTCTGACTCTGGATATACTTGCAAAGTGTCTTGAGGTTTCCCTTGACCCACCTGCCAAAGACATTTTGTGGCCCCTCTTTTCTCTCCTAATTTTATTGTAAGCAACCTCCTCCACTTTCGAAACTTTTACAGGGCCTCGCTGTTTTTAATGCACTGTACCTGACATATGCTTCCTTGTTTTTCTTGACAAAACTGTCAATATCCCTTGATATTCAGGGTTCCCTGGACCTTCTGCCCTTGCCCTGCACTCTTAAAGCAACATGCTAGCCTTGAGTTCTCGCTATACTACTTTTAAAAGGCTCCCACTTTCCCAATGTAGGCTTACCTGCAAGTAACTGCTCCCAGTTTGTTTTCCAGATCCTGCCCAATAATGTTGAAATTGGCTTTCCCCTGGTTTAAACACTTAATTTCTGCACAATCCTTAGCTCCTTCCATAATGACTTTGAAACTTACTGTATTAAGGTTGCTATCTCCAAAGTGCTCACCCACTGAAACTTCAACCACCTGACTGGTTTCATTCCCTATGACTAGTTCTAGCACTGCTCCATATCGAATAGGTCAGAAAGATTTCCTGGATTCATTTTAAAAATTCCACCCTGTCTGATCCTTTCAAACCAAGGTGATCCAGTTACTGTTCACAAAGTTGAGATGCCCTGCAACTGTTGCTCTGTTTCTCTCATGCCTTTCTGTGAGTTGGTCGGTATCTGCTCCTCTGTCTCGTGCTGACTGTTCGGCGGCCTGCAGTATAATCCCAGCAAAGTAATCATTCTTCTTTTTATTTCTAAGCTCTACCCAGATGGTATCATTTGGAGATCCTTCAATGATACTCTCCTGTGCAGTGACGGTTTCCTTTATCAAAAAAGCATTGCCCCCCGTCTATCTTACTTTCCCCACTATCTAGCCTGAAACTTTCATTCCCTGGAATGTTGAGTTCCCACTCCTGTTCTACCTTTAACCATGTTCAGCGATTGTAACAATGTCATATTCCCACGTGCTGATCAATACTCTCAGTTCATCCGCCTTACCAGTCAAACTTCATGCATTAAAATAGATGCCATTTAGGTTTCCAGGTCCCCTACGTCCCTTTTCCTGCCCGTGTCTTCTCCACCTACTGGACTGTCCTGGCATTCCTTCTACATCTGATTGTGCCTTGTTCCCAAATTTACATCCGCTCTGTGCCCCATTTCCCCTCTCAAATCAGTTTAAAACCTCCCTAACACCACAACCTAACCTCCCAGCAATGATATTGGACCTATTCCAGTTCAGGTCCAATCTTGTCCAGCTTGTACAGGTCACAACTACCCCAGAAGCTGTCCCAATGATCTAAAAATCTAATGCCCTCCCGTCTGCACCATTCCTTTAGCCATGCATTCATCTGACCATTCTGCCTATTCTATACTCAGTCATGCATGGCACTGGAAGTAATCCGGAGATTAAAACCTTGGTATTTTTCTTCTTTAATCTACAATGTAACTTTCTATACTCCTGCTGCATGACCTCTTTTCTTTCTGTTACCCATGTCGTTGGTATTGACATGTACCACAAACTATTGTTCACCCTTCCCCTTCGGAATATCCTGCTTCGAGACATCCTTGATACTGGCATCAGGAAAGCAACATACCATTCGAGAATCTCATTTGCTGCCATTTGTTACGCCTCAACTAACAATCCTTAACTGAATAAAAAAAAGACATTCTGTCAAATATTTTGTTTAATCGTAGAGTTATTGTCACCTAATATCTGTTCCTGGTCTGCGCATTGAAGTGATATGGTAAAACATTCACATTCTTTCCTGGATCAATTTGGCCATTCCATCATCATAAGACATCTTCTGCATGAGTGCCAGAATATTTCAAAGATCAAGGTAGTTTATTATTTTTCATCATTACTAATTTATTACGGCTACTTTGCCATACTTTCCAAATGTTTTATTTAAGGATTAGCCAAGAGATTTGAATTGATTATCCATAATTTTCATTTACTTGACTGACGACCGTTCAATGCATAACTCATTACCTTGCTCTCATTTTTGTCATTAGTGAAGGTTGAACTGAGATTATCTGACCATTAGATCATTTTATACATGACTGGATATCATACGACAACTTGAGAATGAGATTTGGGAGTTATTTAAAGGATAAAAGCCAAATCATTACATTTCTATAAATGTATGCATTAATGTTCTTTCATTCAGTTTGAACTCTTTGTTCTTGTGAGCATATTTTTCTTGAATTTGTGAACATTGATATGACATGAAAATGCATAGATGAAGCTAAAGCTTAATGAGCTTGTCTTGCCTGATGTGAATTCAGTTGCCTGCTCCTGTCAGATTCAATAACTTTTACAACCCAATTCCTCTGAGGGTTTGAATGAAGGTATTGGAAAAATGAATCTTGAAAACAAAAGAATGCTTCATTGTTTTGTCATTTTTTAGGGATCGTGATGCCATAACAATTTTAAGGTGCTATAGAACTGTGAATAACAATATCTTACATTTATGCAGATAACTTAGCATCATTAAACGTTTTAGTGTTTCACTGACAGGAGTATTATCAGACTAAATTTGACATTAAGCCACATGAAGAAATATTAAGACTGGTGAAAACTTGATCAAAGACGTAGGTTTTAGGAAGAGTCTTAAGTAGGAAAAGAGACACAGAGAAATAGAGAGGATTAGGGAGTGAATTCTAATGTTTACAGCGCAGGTAGCTGAATGCATGGCCAGCAAAGGTGGATCATTAAAAATCAGTATTGAGTAAGAAACGACAATTGGAGGAATATAGAAATGATACAGGGCTAAAGGCTGGAATATGTTATTGGAGTTGAAGGGATGAAGCCATGGGTGGATTTGCAAACAAGATGAAAGCTTTAAAATCAAGGTGTTGCCAGACAACAAGCCCAGGGTAAATGGATGCTTAGAAGATATTTTCTTCTGTGGGAAGAAGAATAACACACTTAGAAAAGTGCCAATGTGAGGACCTTTTAATAAAAACGATAACAGAGTCTGATGAAGCTTTATGATATATTATAATATTTATTTGTAAACTTAGGATACAAAGTGGATGAAAACCATCCATAGTTTTAAGCATGGTTTGTATTTCTATGTAGTCACAAAGAAGTCTGAGAACTGCAGAAGTATTACAGCACAGACGGAAGCCTTTCAGCCTGTCATGTCTGCACCAGCACTCCAAACGAGCATTATTAAAGGTTTACAGAATGGAGACAGGCCCTTTGGACCAGTTAGTACTTGTTGGCAATCACCTGACTTTTCCCCACACCCTTGTATACTGTTTTCATTTAAATAATTACCCAATGCCCCCTTGAATGCCTTGATTAAGCCTATTTCTATCACACTTCCAAGCACAGGGATATTCACATGTTCACAAAGCACTCTTGCTTTTCCTGATATATATTAATGAATTAGATCTTGATGTGCAAGGGACAGTTTCAAAATTTCTTCATTATATGAAACTAGGAATCATTGTAAACTGTGAGGAGGACAGAAGAGAACTTCAGATGGCAAGTTGGTGGAGTGGGCGGATAGGAAGCAGATGAAATTCGATGTGGAGAAGTGTGAGGTGGTGCACTTGGGTCGAAAGAACTTGGATAGACAGCCAATATCCGACTGTTATGCAACCTTCAATAATCTGTACACATGTACACTCAGGTCCCTCTGCTTCTGTACCCTCTTTAAGACAGTACTTCTTGTTTCATTTTGTCTGTGCATGTTTCAAGTGTCATGTATCTTGTTTCATGTGCCTGGTGCCTGTGGATCATTATCCAGAGCTACAGGTTTGGTGTCTGCAAACATTGAGTGTTCAGAGCAAACCAGGTACATACTTCTGTTTTCATACTGACCAGTTACTCAACAGTTACCTTATTTGCTAAGATAGAAAGCTATAAATTACTTAGACAAGTTAGGCCAGCAACAAGGAATTTAATAATGAATTATTCCCCTTAATTGACGGCTCACCACTACTTAGTGAGAAACTCACCATATTGCTTGTGAAAACCAGAAAAGATGGTATCAGTTGGTCCTGAATTTGAGATGAGCCTTGCCAGACTTCTCGTCTGATTCTGCCACATATCTTGCAATGGCACATGTTGCTTAGATTTCTGTAAGATTCCACCTGTAGACTGTGAAACTTATCTGCCAATAACAAACTCAAATCCTGTTGTGTCATCGTCAACTTCCTCCGTTGGCACACATTCAGTTTGTGTGAGAAGTAACTGGCTGGCTGTTCAATCCCCATCTCATCCTCCTGTAGTAACACTACACCGTACCATAATTGTAGGCTTCAACAGCCATCTTAAAAGGCTTAGCATAATTTGCTGCTGCGAAAACAGATATAACAGGCAGCAGAGCTCTCAAGTTGTCAAAGGTTCTCTGTAATTCACTTGTCCATTCTAGTGCCTTGCATTTCTTCAACAAACTTCTCAAAAAAAATTACAATGCTGAAATTTTGATGAGCATTCAATAAAATCCTCCCATACTGCATTACCCTAAATTTTGCGTTTTGATTTACGAATTGGAAAGTAGAAGATAGCCATTGCTTTTGCTTCTCGAGGTACAACTTGGCCTTGTTCCACAGTGTGACACAAATAATTCACTTTTGTTATGGCAAATTTACTTTTGACCATGTTTAACACCAAATTGTCTCTTTCTAACCAATCATAAAATTTGTTCGTGTGTTGTACTTGTCTCTCTTGGTTTGACTGAATGTCATAAAATCATCAAAAGATGCCTAAACCTTCAAACACTTGGTTGGCTAATAGTTGGAAAGTTGCTGGTGCATTTTTTTTTCTGATGAATTGCAAGATTTCACTTGGATAAAATTCATCAAGGGTTACAAAAGCAATTATTTCTTCGGTTATATCAGTCAAAGAATAATTTAGACAGGCATATGGCCAGGCAGCAAATGAAGGGATACAAAATGGTCTCCTTCTGCACTATAGGAATCCTATGATTCTATCAATCTATCATTTGATGTGCAGGCAGATGGGATTAATTTAGAATGGCATCATAGTCGACACAGATATGGTGGGCTGAAGGGCTTGTTTCTGTGCTGTAATATTTTATGTTCTACAATCTAATGGATCATGCCAATGTTCCCTTAATGAGGGGAGGTGATGGTATAGTGGTATTATTGCTGGACCATTAAGCCAGAGACCCAGGTAATGTCCTGGGGACCTAGGTTCGAACCCTGCCATGGTAGATGGTGGAATTTGAAATCAATAAAATATCTGGAATTAAGAATCTAATGATGACCATGAATTGATTGTTGCAGAAAGCCCATCTGGTTCACTAATGTCCTTTAGGGAAAAGAAACTGCCATCCTTACCTGGTCTGGCTTATATGTGACTCCAGGTCCAGAACAATGTGGTTAACTCTAAACTGCCCTCTGGGCAATTAGGGATGGGCAATAAATGCTGCCTAGCCAGCAATGCCCTCATCCTGTTAATGAAGAAAAAGAAGTTAATTTTTGTGATGATGCAGGATTGTCCAATTCTTTCAACACAATCCTCTAATTATGGAATCAGATATGAACCCAGATTGGTTACTGTGTTGACTCTACAATAATCTATGTAAAATTATCAGGATACATCTGGTTTTGGCATCATCACAATAGATGTGCTTGTGCAATATCAGTTTACTGATTGAGGTTGATTGGTTAATCTAATCCAATCAGGGACCCCTGACTGACAGTTAAGAACAGGAGTAGGAGACATCCTGTTCTCTCCGAAAGCCGGCTCTGAGGCAGTTGGTTCAGTATCAGGGACTTTCCATAGCCATGGTCTTTTTCCCAGGGTAGGGGAGTCCAAAACTAGAGGGCACAGGTTTAAGGTGAGAGGCAAAAGATGTAAAAGGGACCTGAGGGGCATTTTTTTTCATGCAGAGGGTAGAATGAGCTGCCAAATTAAGTGGTGGAGGCGGGGACATTTACAACAGTTAAATGCCATCGGGATTGGTATTTAATAGGAAGGGTTTAGAGGCACATAGACCAAATGCGGGCAAATTAATGAGACTAGATTAATTTGGGATATCTGATCGGCATGGATGAATTGGACCGAAGGGTCTGTTTCCATGTTGTACAACTCTATTAATCTATGACTCTTTAACTGTGTTATTCTTGCAATGAAAAGGAAGGACTGTAAGTAAAGGGGTAATCTGCCATGGATGTCTTAAGAAATAAGGGAGGCTATCAAATTGAAAGAGAAGGCATACAAAGTGGCCAAAAACAGCATGAAACTAGAAGATTGGGAAAACTTTAAAGGTCAACAGAAAGCCACAAAAAGAGTTATAAGGAAAAGTAAGATAGAACATGAGAAAAAACTAGCACAGAATATAAAGACAGATAGGAAAAGTTTCTATAAATATATAAAACGAAAAAGAGTGGCTAAGGTAAACGTTGGCCCTTTAGAGCATGAGAAGGGAAATTTAGTTATGGGATATGATGAAATGGCCGAGGCATTGAACAGGTATTTTGTATCGGTCTTCACAGTGGAGGACACTAATAACATGCCAGTAATTGACAAAGAGACGAAGGTAGGTGAGGACCTGGAAACAATCATAATTACGGAAGAGGTAGTGTTGGGCAAGCTAATGGAGCTAAGGATTGATAAGTCTCCTGGCCCTGATGGAATGCATCTCAGGGTACTAAAAGAGATGGCAGGAGAAATAACAGTGCACTGGCGGTAATTTTCCAAAATTCGCTGGACTCTGGGGCAGTCCCAGCAGATTGGAAAACAGCAAATGTGACGTCACTGTTTAAAAAGGGAAGTAGACAAAAGATGGGGAATTATAGACTGGTTAGTGGGGAAGATGCTTGAGTCTATTATCAAGGAAGAAATAGCAAGGCATCTTGATAGAAATTGTCCCGTTGGGCAGACGCAGCATGGGTTCATGAAGGGCAGGTCATGCTTGACAAATCTTTTGGAATTCTATGAAGACATTACGAGTGAGGTGGACAATGGGGACCCAGTGGATGTGGTGTAGCTAGACTTCCAAAAGGCCTTTGACAAGGTGCCGCACAAGAGGCTACTGCATAAGATAAGGATGCATGGCATTAAGGGTAAAGTATTAGCATGGATAGAGGATTGGTTGACTAACAGGAAGCAAAGATTGGGGATAAATGAGTGCTATTCTAGCTGGCAGTCAGTGACTAGTGGTGTGCCTCAGGGATCGGTGTTGGGACCGGAATTATTTACAATTTATATAGATGGTTTGGAGTTGGGGACCACATGTAGGGTGTCAAAGTTTACAGATGACACTAAGATGAGTGGCAAAGCAAAGTGTGCAGAGGACTGTGAAACTTTGCAGAGGAACATAGATACATTGAGTGAGTGGGCAAAGGTCTGGCAGATGGAATACAATGTAAATAAATGTGAAGTCATACATTTTGGTAGGAGTAATAGTAAAAAGGATTATTACTTGAATGGTAAAAAGTTGCAGCATGCTGCTATGCAGAGGGACCTGGGTGTCCTTGTGCATGAATCACAGAAGGTAGGTCTGGAGGTACAACAAGTAATTTGGAAGGCAAATGGAATTTTGTCCTTCATTGCTAAAGGGATTGAAATAAAAAGCAGAGAGGTTATGTTGCAGCTGTACAAGGTGCTGGTGAGGCCACACCTGGAGTACTGTGTGCAGTTTTGGTCTCCTTACTTGAGAAAGGATGTACTGGCACTGGAGGAGGTGCAAAGGAGGTTCACTAGGTTGATTCCGGAGTTGAGGGGGTTGGCTTATGAGGAGAGATTGAGCAGATTGGGATTATATTCATTGGAATTCAGAAGATTGAGGGGGGATCTTATAGAAACATATAAAATTATGAAGGGAATAGATAAGATAGAAGTAGAGAGGATGTTTCCACTGGCAGATGAAGCTAGGACAAGAGGGCATAGTCTCAAGATTAGAGGGAGCAGATTTAGGACTAAATTGAGAAGGAATTTCTTCACCCAGAGGGTTGTTAATCTATGGAATTCCTTGCCCAGTGAAGTAGTTGACGCTACTTCAGTAAATGTTTTTTAAAAAAAGGGGAAGTTTTTTTTGAACAATAAAGGAATTAAGGGATACGGTAAGAACGCGGGTAAGTGGATCTGAGTCCACGAAAGGATCAGCCATGATCTTATTGAATGGTGGAGCAGGCTCAAAGGGCCAGACGGCCTACTCCTGCTCCTAGTTCTTATGTTCTTATGTTCTTATAGCAACCATATACTTGATGGGCTGAAGGGTACACTTCCGACGGGTAGCCATTCTAAAGTTCTACAATTTTATCTCGGCTTCTTTGAAACTTGTCAACTGGATATATGCGGATGTGAAAATATTGTGTGCCTAATTGGCATTGTCAGCATGATTCCAGGGTGGGAAGTGAAAGACCTATTCACTATCTCACTTGTAAAGAATGGGCACAAGCATGATTCCAGGAAACTGCCAGTGTCAATTGAACAATATCCAGTGGGAATAATCATCTTCAGGGAGGAATAGGAAAATTGAGAGGCAAAAAGCAATTTTAAAAAAAATGATCAGAATACCTCAGCTTATGTGTTTAGTCATTTGTGAAATTAGTCTTTGTAGCGTAACAAATGGATATTTGGCTTTAATAATTTGTACCAGGCATGGATATTTTATATGTCAGATGAGTAATTAACTTTCTGCTTTCAGAAACAGCTGTTGTTTCAATTTTCTGGTGAACAATTGTTTTTAGAACTCAAAAAAAGATGGAAATGGCTTGTTACAGTGAACTAGAACTAGCAGGAAACCTAAATGATTATAGGAGACAGTCAAAATAAATATTAAGTGCAGATTGGAACATTTTTAGTGCATCCACTGACTTATACACATCCATTTTTGAGCACAATCAGATTTTCAAGCTCCATTACTCTGACATCAAAGTGGAATCTGAGGCAAGTAGAGTTTTCAGAAGAATATTCTTCAAGTATATGAAAAATTTGTAGCAGGTATAACAATCACAAATGCAGATCAAAGCAAATAACGAAAACCTATCTCTGGCTAAAATTTGTCATAATTATAGAACTGGAGAAAAGAAAGAAAGTACGTGCACAATTCAGATCCATCTTTGTAACATCATCACGTGTTCATCGGGCTCTCCTGGCCAATCTTTGATCTCCATAAACCTGAGTTTATCTAAAATTCAGATACCTATTACACATCAAGCTTCGCTTTAACATCGCATCAGTACTCATGGATATTTTTCCCCACTTTGATTCACTGGTTAATTGATGCAGCAAATTGTAAATTGTCATCCTTATAATCAAATTCCTCCGTGGTCCTGCTTTTCCCCAATCCTGCAAAGTTCCTCAATCTTCAAACCATCTAAGAGCCCAATTTCCATCCAAAGCTGGTCCTATAAGAAAAAGATCCCTCCACTTTGCACCATCCCCTCAGCCAGACCTCCAAATCCCTGTCAGAGAATCACAGTGCTATTTTTCCCATCTCAGACATCTTCACAAAGTGTCCTTGCCTGAACAGGCAGCTTTGGATGGACAAGCCACATTGTCTGCATTCTTGACTCAAGACTCCCAAAACAAGTGCTCTACTTTGAGTTCAACAATAGGAAGGGATCAGTAAGAGAGTAGAGGACACCCTAAAAGCCTCCTTAAATAAATGCAGCATCCCAACTGACTCATGGGAGTCACATGCTCTGGAACGCCATCTGGAGATGAAGCATTCACATAAGGTGACAGAGACTTCGAGCTCACTGATTGGAGCATGAGGATACCAAACGCAAGCAATGGATAGAGCGTGCACAATGCTGAGCATCACACCCACTCACCTCCACAAATACCACATGTCCTGCCGTGGCTCCAGCATTGGATCATTCAGCCACCTCAGAACATATACCCACCCTGAATGGAAGCAAGTCATTCTCAATCCTGAAGGATGGCCAAAGAAAGAAAAGGGTAAGATACTTTGGGAAATCTCACTGGGCTTTCCATTATGAATTCCTACAAAAATCTCAATGTAACTTATCCTTGGCCAAACAAAGTAAGTTTCAGCCTGAAATGTAAATATTAAAGAATCAAATATGAAAAGAATGATAAACTCAAAGCAATCATTAGCAATAAAGAAACAATACTGGAGAAATTGCTGGGCCTAGAAACTGACAAATTGATTTGACCTAATGTCCTATGTTCTAGGGATTTTAAAAAAAACGACTCAGAGATGGAGGTATTGCTCTCGATTTTCCAGAATTCTCAGAATACCAGATAAGATGACAGGTTTCCTTTCCCGAAGGATATTAATGACCCAGATGAGTTTTTCTGAACATAGACAATGATTTCATGGTTATCAGTAGATTCTTAGTTCCAGATTTTTTTTAAAAATTGAATTCAAATTCTACCACCTGCTTTGGTGGGATTTGAACTCAGGTCCATTGAACATTAGATGAGAATCTTGAAAAGTGGTTGAGTCAGAGACTCTCATATCATTTAAGCAGGGTTGAGATATTCACTTGTGTTGCTGTAAACTTCAAGGCTATAGACCAAAAACTAGAAAATAGGATCAATCTAATTAAGTCTTTGTTGATTGGTATGGACATGATGGGCCAAATGTTCTTCTTCTGGGCCGGACGTTTCTGTGAGTCTAAAGCAATAACTTTTCCTCTTTTTAGTTAACCGCCCAAAAAAAATGCTACTAGTACCTGTAGAATTGAGCAAAAATAAAATACAATACTGAACCAAGACCCTCAACTTTTCTAACATCTAAACTACTGGACAAAAGCTTAAGCTCAGGCTGCAACAAATATTCACAGAGCCAGAATGATTTTGGACTAGGACCATTGTTCAGCCCAAAACCCCAATTTACAAAGTTGCTGGAAAAGCTCAGCAGGTCTGGCAGCATCTGTGAAGGAAAAAACAGAGTTAATGTTTTGGGTCTGGTGACCCTTCCTCAGAACCGGGTCACGGGGTAACAGGGTCACCAAACCCAAAACGTTAACTCTGTTTTTTCCTTCACAGATGCTACCAGACCTGCTGAGCTTTTCCAGCAACTTTGTTTTCGTTCCTGATTTACAGTATCCGCAGTTCTTTCGGTTTTTATCCAATTTACACCTTCACTTAGGAGAAGAATCAACCAGATCTAACTCTCTTGGTTGAAACTAATTTTTTACAACTCAGACTATGCAACCCAGACATTATGGAACCTATACAGATACCAGACATTGAACTTCAATCAATATTCATTCAAAGAGATATCCTGCATTCAATCTCAATCAAAATACATTTACATATATTCTTAACTATCAGGAAGCCAAGTGACCTCAAAGGGAACACCAGTAATACAATGGCAAGCACAGATTTGGCGCTAGTATACAAGTATAATTGCAGGCCCTGCAACAGCAACTGATCACTATCAGCAGACTTAAGAACCGACAACCTCCGAAAATCACTGACCCAACTGACACCACAAGGCCTCAGATGCATCCTGAGGTGAAAACCAGTTTGCAAAAACCATGAGAAACGTAAGGAAAAACAAGTACTCACCCAATAAATCCAATAGGCATCCTAGTGCATTGGCAGACTCAACCCAGACAGATGGCCTACACAATTTGAAGTCTTCATGGAGGCTCTGGGTATGGCAAGCAGGAACAGCCAGCTGTACTTCCCCCAGTGGTGAGCTTGAACTTTCGAAACCCCAAAGTTTCCAACCTAGCTAGCAGGAAAGGGAAGATGGATGGCGAAAGTGCAGTGACTCCAAGGTTAGGAAGCCTGATTAAAGTTTCTATGATTAACACTGTTGTTTAACTTCTAATAGTGTTTAACCTGTGCCTAATTTAATAGTATATTTATTTACTGTCATCTGTAAAATTGATTGCATTAATTGCACTTCTTACATTTACCTTTATTTATTGTGTTATATTTACCTTTTGTATTTAATAAATGCAGAGATTCTTTTGCCCTGAAACATATATCTACTGCCTTCTTCATTTCACATTTCCTAAATAAGCCCAGTGTCAGAACCGGGAATATGGGAGTGATTCAAATCACCTTAAAATCAGCAAATTACTGATCGCAAACCAGAACCCGAAGAAGTGGGTAGTTGGAATTGTAATAGAAGATGATTGAATGCTGGAGTGATTTAAAATGCTGAAGGATCTATGCCTGATCTGTCTTTTTCATTGTATATTTTAAAGTCCCATGCATTTTCTTCACCCCACCATTGACAGCTACACCTTCAGCACCCTCCATCTAAATACGGGAATTCCCTCCCCAGACAGCACGCACTGCTGTCTCTCTCTCTTTTGAGGTCCTCTTTAACACATAAAAACTGAAAGAACTGCGGATGCTGTAAATCAGGAACAAAAACAAAGTTGTTGGAAAAGCCCAGCAGGTCTGGCAGCATCTGTGAAGGTAAAAGACAGAGTTAACGTTTCGGATCCAGTGACCTGAGGAAGGGTCACCGGACCCGAAATGTTAACTGTTTTTTCCTTCACAGATGCTGTCAGACCTGCTGAGCTTTTCTAGCAACTTTGTTTTTGTTCCACTTTATAACACATACTAACTAATCTTTTAGTTAGCCCTCCTGATAGTTCCTTCTTTGACTCAATGCTAAATTTTGTCTGGTTGTATTTCTAGGAGCTTTTCCATATACTATCGGTGTTATATAAATGCAAATTCTTGCTGTTGAAGCCCGTTCGTTGGATCTGTCACAGTTTTTTTTTAATTTTCAGATTCCCCACAATTACACAAAAGGCTTTAAAAAGGTAACAATCACGTGGAAAACACTTATCTAGGAAACAAAGAATGTGGAAGAATCTCGTGGAAAATTTGCTTTTTTATATTTAACTAAGGGTTATTAAGGCTTTTGGCACTGATAGAACAGATGACTGCAAATATATTGCTATGTTCCTTAATTTAGGAAGTTCTATCGGCAATTGTGGTGGACAAGTGCTGAATCCACTTCTATGACATCTCTCTACCTAACATTTTAACTGTAGTGTTAATAGAGTTCAAATTGTCATTTCTGTAAAGGTTTGTGACAATTGAATACTATATGCATGCTTTAAGCTAACAGTAACCAACACTGTCTCGCTTGGGGACTCTTTCATTAAAAAGTATGTTTTAAAGATCAAAGTCATATAAATTTATAATTGCATCTGAGAGGAAATAGCGCATATGTCCATTCTAAAAGGAAGGAGTTCACCAGTGTGACATAAGTTTAGTGCAGAAACAAGTTTTAAAAGCTGCAAACCTAAAAGAAAACATAGCTATAGCTATAAAAGTAAACCATAATGAACATAAAAAATATTTTGGCATTACAGTAGAAAGGGCAGTAGGTCTACAAAAGAAAGTTTGGAAAAGTAATAAGGACAGCACAAAATGCAAAAGAGCTTGAACGCAAAATAGCAAATATTCTGAATGATCATGTTCTCAAATAAGTATTAAATGAAGATACGAACAATGCGAGTTTTGCAAAAACAGGTTTGAAGGTATAATTCAAGCCTTGAATGTAAACTAGGGTGAAGCTTTGAGCAAGATGAAAAGCCCCAAATAATTAATCTCCATATTTAAATAATATTAATTCCAGAGGATTCAGAAACATATTATAATTATTGCGAGAGGAGAAATGGGCACTAGGAAGGTATAAATTTAGATGCCTCAGTCTTATTTCAAATATGTGTAAAATAATGGAATCAACAGTCAGGAGAAAACTTCAGGTTTATCTGTACATCAACACTCAGTAGATAGCAGTCAATGCTACTTTAGATGATGAAAATCCTGATAGATAAATCACCTTGACTTCTTTTAGGAAGTCCAAATGTAAGATAACTGGAATTCGACTTCCATAAGAAATTTAACAGAATTCCACATGACCAATTACAAAGTTAGTTGAAAGCCATGGAGATCATGGTCAAAACCTGATTATAAATAAGATATTATCTGAAGGTTAGAAACAAAATCAATACATATAATCCCTTTGTGAGCAGAAGTGCTGAGTGAAGTGCCTAGGACTCATTGTTGGAATCACTACTGCTTTTAAATCACCTCACTGATTGCATTCTGGACCACCAAGCTAAGAGACTGAAATTTCAAATGATACGAAGAAACATGCAAAGAAAAGAGATAAGTGAGAAGCTACATGATGGACTGAACAAAATATGTGAGGAGGCTAAGCAATAGCAGTTTTAGTTTCATGCTGAGCAGTGTAAGATTCTGAACATAGGAAGGAGAAACTGCAAGCATAGTACTCCTGAAATGGTACTGAAATAGTTAAGGATAAGATTGAAACAGACCTTAGAATCTTAGTAAACTCAATACATCTATCAATGTAGAGTAGCAATCAACAAATCTAAATGAAGGTCAAATTAAATCATCAAATCAGTAAGAGTATAATTCAGTGGATCAGTGTGATCGAATAGTGTAGTGCTTTGATCAGACAATGACTTAATGTACCACATCCAGGTCTTGTGGCTGAGGAATGAGGAAGATTTGACATCCATTAGATGTTGCAGAGAAAAGTCATTATTAGGCTGCTACCGAAGACTACAGTTTAAGATAGTATTCAAACCCCCACCTCACCGCACACCCCGCACCCCCCACACATTTTTCATGACAGACAGCAGAGGAGCAGAGGTTCTCGAAAGAAAAAACAATGAAGTATATGGATTTGGGGAAACTAGTGTTCAGGCAGAAAATCAGCCATGATCTAGTTGAATGGCAGAGCAAGCTTGATGGGCTCAATGGCCCACTGCTGCTTCTGCTTCCTATGTTCCTATGCATGTTACTTTTTTTTATGACAGTGGATATCAAGAGATCCACGTTTTTCTTCATGCAATGCATGGGAGCAGGGTTTGAAATGTACCAATCTACCATGATTTCATGGGGACGCCATGCAATTTAACAATGAATGGGATGAAGAAGCTCCTGGATCTCTAAGGTCAATGGATCTCTTTTGCACTCTTCATGCGTGAGCAATCCCAATGAGTCATTGCACCTTTAGCTTTGTCCAGTCCTGATCACTAGTCTTACCCCTAATTGCTGGTGCCTGTCCCCCAGAATTCTTTGCTACAGTCCTAACGGTGGTGTTCCTATCTGTCCACTGGCCAAGCCTTCTATTTGGCCAGCAACTTCACAGTGAAAAACCTGAAAATGTGTGTTCCTGATCTGGATAGGTAGTTTTTCTGTTATTAGCCTCGCTGTTACAGGAAGGTGACTGGGTTCCCCTCATTTGGATCCCTGTCCTCCAATTCACACAGGTGTAAAAAAAGAAGCTTTTTTAGTATGCAGCTGTATCTTTTCCTCATTAAAATGTAGTTAACCATTTTCATTAGAAGAATAAAAAGCCAATTACAAGATTTCTTGCGTGAAAGAACAGCTATTTTATTTCATGCCAACTAGAAAAAGACGAATAAAGATACAATGTCAAGCATACCACCTCTACGCACGCAAGCAAGCATGCACGCACACACACACACACACTCTCTCTCTTTCTCTCTCCCTCACAGACATGCGCACTCTCTCTCTCTCTTCCTCTCTCTCTGTCACACACACACGTGCACGCACGCGCACATATCATTGGCATGAGATAGTGCCCAGTTAAAAGAAATGTAAAGGAATGTATTGTTTGCATTATGTCAAGTGTGCTTGCCTGTTATGACATTGAACTGAATCCCTGGTTATATATTTGGTTGTTGAACAGCAGTGAATATTGCAGTTAACTTTTGAACTGCCAGTAGTCTGGTGATTCTTTTCAATCTGAGTTTTGTTACTTTTTTTCTTAAGGAACAGAGAGAGAAAAACTACTCACCCTGTACTCAATAATGCATACTAATTTTGACCTCTCTCACTTTGCCAAAGTATAAGCTTACTTCTGTATTCTGATTGCAGAAGTTATTTTAATTGCAGGTGAGTTTTCATCTCTGTTGTGTGAACACTCTTATAAAGGTATAAATAAAAATAGGAGATGTGGTCTTGTTCACATTTCTCCAGGGGACTTCTTGGTTTTTAATTCACATTGCATAAAATGTTCATTTCAGCTCAACAGTTTGCTCTCTAGTCCACAATGAATCTCAAAACCTGGCTGCTTGTTCATTCAGATGATGTCTGTGACCATTTTAAGTTGGTGGTTTTTGATCCCTTTGTAAACTCATTACAGTCTGTGTAAGTTTTAAGTATTAAAATGAATGATAGAATTTTAAAACCAATAGTCCGCTTTTAAATAATTGCTACATTACCCATTACTTCCAGGGAGATTCTACAATGTAGAGGGTGCGCATTCTGAGGAAAGATGAGAAAGATTTAGGTAGTTAAAACTGGAGAAAATGCCTCTCACATGTGTATATAATTACCGTAGAAAGTAAATTCTATAGGAAAAATTGAAGTACAATACTTCTTTAAAATTACGTACATTTAATCAAAGGTGAGAATAGCATAAGGAGGCCATTTTCCCCTCATTCCCCTTACTCAACTGGTTCAAAGATATTATGACACACCTTAGGAAGCAGGTGGGTCTTTGGGTCCAGGAATAGAGAACACTACCATTGTGCCACAAAGAGTGTGTGTTCCCTAAAAAAATAGTTCAGCACAATTAAGTACCAACAGCATACAGGATCACTCATGATTTTAGTATTCAGTTTGAACTATTGGTTAAAATGGAGCCATGGTGTATGGAGGAGAGATACTTCTTCTACAAAGGAGAGAAATTTAGAGAGGACTTACAAGGTTTGGTGAGAGTTACATTATGAAAGCCTGCTTGTTGGGACTACAATGGTAGCAGTGACGTTCAGATCTCAGTTCCCTGCAGCAATCACCATTACTTTGTTCTGGAATTCAGTATAATGTTAATCCATTTGGCACGAGCACTAAAATGGCTTTCAGTGGGCGATAAATTGCTGCTTTAAAATCAAGGCATCTCAGGGTAACTGCAATTAATTGAGAGCAGAGTGTTCAATACAAATTACAGATAGTTTTTATTATGCTTCAAACCATGGTAAGTATTGAAAATTTAAATGGCTGCCTGACAAAAATTATAATTCAATTACACTATCTACAGAAGATAATGAATAAGCAGCAAACAAACCCCCGAACAAATGGGGTGGTCTTCATAGGTTGGCTTTCATACAGAGCACATTGCTGATGAGACCAGTACCTGAGTGGCAGGTTCTGCACATTAACTCAACTGTCATCATGAGTTGTTATTTTCAGCTTTGGTATCTGTTGCTATGCTGCTATAGACACTGGTCATTGTGGAGGTGCGTGCCAGCATACAGGAGGTATCATTATCATCCTCTGAAATCAGGCGAGATAATCATGTTTTATTTTATCTTGTCCTTTAAGCTGATACTACTATCTACTCTTTCATATACAAGTGTGGAGGATCCTGGACTGTAATTTTGTAAACGTACACTGCACCTGAGTCAGGTATTTCACCATCTCTGAGCAAGGCTCCTCAACTCTTTATTTACTAACAGTCCTTTACTTACATCTATACATAGTCGATTGTCAAATACAGCTCTCTTGAGTAGTGGCTAAGTCTTCTGTCTACACATGCTCATTCTAGACAAATGGGCTAAATCTTGTATTTTTCTGGCTAAGTATGAGTTGGATTAATTTTTTGCAAGTTTTTTTAAGCCATGAGGACTATAAAAGTTTCTTGCATATCTTACCAAATTCACTTCATCATCTACCTACCCTGTCCCCATGATGTGCCTCACATCTGATGACATTCCCATTTTACGACACGTTATTCCCCAAACAACTTGCCACTGACAAGATATCCCAGAATTGACCAGTGTCCCCTGAGCTCATGCCATCTTTAAAAGCCTGCAGTGCACCCAAATCACACCATTAGTTGGAATGATACTATGACTTTAAAAGAGATATATATATCATTTTGTTAAGCATTTCAATAGAGTCACAGTTAGTCCAATTCTTCTCTTTCACTGTTATTTTGTCTGTATTCTAACTGTGGTGTAAAAATGAAGTGTCTTCTGCTTAAAGTTGAGTAATTTGGCCAATTGAATTGCACCTGGAACATAATGCTTTATGCTTACCTTTAAAATTAGAAAAAGTTAAGGTCTAGGCTATCTCCTCGTCATGTTTTGAGAGGGTTTGGTCTGGTCCATAACAAACTGGGGGCTCTTGTCAGGATGACAAGTCTAGAACTGCATTGCACAAATACTTAGTTTTTTTCCCCAAAAACAGGAGATGGGGAAAACTGGTTTCGTCAGCAGGCATCTGGAGGATTACCTATCAATTTAGGATTCTCTACCTCACCAGCGTAAGTTCTACCATCTTCGTTCCATACTTCACACGACCTCTATCTCTGCTGCTGTACCCACCTCCTACCAAATTTCATGCTTTAACACCCTCACTATTGCCTGCAACATCTTACCTCACTCACTGTCACCCACCTGAGCTTTCAAGTCTACCAACTCTGTGCTGCCTTCTTACTCACTTGTTGCACATCCCCAACTGCACCAAAAATAACAGCTGTGCCACCCTATTTCACCTCCCTTAGAATCTGCCTCAGTTTTGCTCTCAATTACAGCAAAGAAAAATAGGGTAGAAAGATTCAAGACAGGTGCTGGGCTTCCCAACATTTGGCTCTTCACTCCTTACATAGAGAGCATCCTGACTGACTGCCTTGAGGGGCTGACTGACCATAAAACAAGTCTCTGGAGAGTGAGTGGAGGCTGCTTTTGCCTTACCATGCCAGTACGTCTGACTGAAGTGTATCTCCCTTGACTTGACTGAGGCCTGCTGAAAACCACTATGGGCTACATGGCTCTGTGTCAGTGAAAAACTGCAAGGTAAGATCAAAGTAGTATGAGCCTGATGGCTCTGACGGAGGGGAAAAATCACACATAGGCAAGGCAAGGCAAGTCAATGCAAGGCAGGGATGCTGGGAGAATCTAAAGATATGCAGGTAAGGTGGGTTGGCCATGTTAAACTGCCCCATAGTGTCCAGGGTTGTGCAAGCTGGGTGGATTAGCCATGCTAAATGCAGTGTTATGGGGATAGGGTGGCGGGCCGGATCCGGGTAGAATGCTCTTTCGAGGGATGGCACAGGCCAGATGTGCCGAATGGCCTCTTTCCCCACTGTAGGGATTCTATGATTCTACAGGCTCAGAATCAGTGAGCACAGGACAGCGAGCAAGCCCAGTCTGGTTCTGTCCGTGAGCTGGGTACACGAGTGCACAGTGTCCTTGCTGCAGCACTACAATGATAATTGACAGTGAAAATCCAAGGTGCAGCATTGAAGTGCAGATGTGTCCTGTAAATGAAGCAGAGATATGCCATGAGGATTCTTACAGGCTGCACATATCAGATGGTAATGTTCCTGGACATGGTGTGTGTGTGTGTGTGTGCGTGTGTGTGTGTGTGTGTGGACAACAGTGCCCAAGGTACACGCCTTGAGATGTTTGTGCCTGGTTTCCAACATGGAGGTCTTGTGGAGCACGTGGTGAGCTGAAGTCACCAGATTTCTGCTCTGATTTATATGTTGAGTTTTCTAATGTCCAGCTTGTTTGGTGCATTTGGTAACATCAGAAGCTCAATCTTATTGAGGTGAATTTAGTCATTAACAAGATGTTTAGCAAGCTATAATCCCCTAAATTCCCAACTTGCTGCTGCCTAACAAAAAGCTTGCCGTGCATCTTGTCAAAGACATAAAATCTGAAGCGATCCCAATGTCAAGATAGACCTCATTGGCCACTTCATCCAATTCAGCCACAAATCTCCCATTAACTTGAATCATTCAGACTCCTACAAGATTCTGCCCTCATGTCACCTCTCTTCCTGATATCACATTCATGTGATCATTTATAGAATCATAGATTCACAGAATTTTACAGTACAGGAGGCCATTTGACTCATCGTGTCTATACCAGCTCCTGAAAGCACAACCCAGCTAGTCCCATTCTGCAGCACTGTCCCGTAGCTCTCTGAATTCATCACTTTCAAATATATATCCAGCTGTCTTTTGAAACCTCCTATGGAATCCGCCTCCACCAGTCTCCCAGGCAGTGCATTCCCAATCCTAACAACTCTCTGAGTAAAGAAGTTTCTCCTCATCTCACTCCTAGCTCTCTTGCCGACAATCTTGGAAATTGTGGCCTCTAGTTATGATAAACCAATTAATGGAAACAGAATATCCTTCCTTAGCCTGTCAAAATTGTTCATAAGTTTGAAGACCTCAATTGTGTCGCATCTTAGTCTTCTCTGTTCCAAAGACAATAAGTCCAATTTCTCTAATCTTTCCTTGTATATAAAATCCCTCATTTTGATAACAGGTTTAAATGAATCTTATCATAACACAGTTTAGACCCTTCATGCCATACAAAGAACAGTATCACACAGGAACAGGCCCTTTGACCCACCCAGCCTGTGCTGACACGTGACACTTTGCTAAACTAAAAATCTTTTGCCTCTTCCTGGTCTGTAGATCTCTATTCTCTGTATATTCATATATCTGTCAAGATGCATCTTAAATATTGCTATTGTATCAGTTCTGAAGAAGGGTTATTGGACCCAAAACATTAACTCTGATTTCTCTTCACATTTGCTGCTAGATCTGCTGTGTTTTTCCAGCAATTTCTGATTTTGTTTCTGATTTCCAGTGTTCACAGTTCTTTATTTTATTATTGTATCTACATCTACCACATTCACTGGCAGCATATTCTAGACACTTACCACCCTCTATATAAAAAAGTTGCCTCTCACATCTCCATTGAACTTTCCCCCTTTTACCTTAAACCTATGTCCCCCAGTAATTGACATTTATACCATGGGAGAAAGACTCTGAATCTATCCATACCTCTCATAATCTGTAAACTTCCATCAGGTTGGCCCTCAGCCTCCAACATTCAAGTAAAAACAAGAGGAAGCAATGGCCTAGTGGTAATTTTGCTGGACTGTTAATCCAGAGACCCAGATAACTTTCTGGGGACTTGGGTTCAAATCCCACCACAGCAGATGGTGGAATTTAAATTCAAAAAATATCTGGAATTAGGAATCTAATAATGACCGTGAATCCATTGCCAATTGCGTGGAAAAACCCACCTGTCTCACTAATGCCCTTTAGGGAAGGAAACTGCCATCCTTACCTGGTCTAGCCTACATGTGACTCAGACCCACAGCAATGTGGTTGACTCTTAACTGCCCTCTGGGCAATTAGGGATGGACAATAAATGCTGCCTACCCAGTGACGCCCTCATCCTGTGCATGACTGAAGGAAACAAAGTTTGCCCAATTAGTCATAGCTAAAACTCTCCAAACCAGGCAACATCCCGGTATACCTTTCCTATACCCACTTCCTTCTGGTAGTGTACTGACTAAAACTCTATGTCCCATTCCAGAGGTGGCCAAACAAAAGTTCTATACAGCTGCAACATGACTTGTCAATTTTTATACTCTATGCCCTAACCGATGAAGGCAAGTGTGTCATCTGCCTTCTTGGCCACCTTACTTACTTGTGTTGCCACTTTCAGGGAACTATGGACCTGTCAACCAAGATCTCTGTATATTCGTGCTTCTAAGTGTTCTTCCATTTACTATACACTTCTCTCCTACATTTGATCTTCATCCTTGAGCAGGGCTTTGGCCTTCTGGGTGTCACCTGGCTTCAGTGAAAGTCCTTTGATATACAACCTGTGCATTTGCCTGTGCACTGAAAACATGGAAACTAGAAATTATTGACTTTCTTTGTTTGATAGCTATGAGGTATCAAGTTTCATAGATATACAGCACGATCCTTAAAACACAGATGCCAGATGGGAAAAATGGCTAGTTGCCTCAAGTTCTGTCAAACAGTCAGATATTAAAGAGCTGTGGGCTTTTTTAAATTTATAATTCCAAAAATGTGTTTCTTTTAAAGAGGGCTGATACAGTCAAGTTGGCTGTAGGTAAATTAAATGGTTGCCTGAAGAGAGAGACTCATGGAATTTCACTTTTAAAGATACAAAGATAGCTTCAAACATCAAAGGCGTTCAAAGTTGTAGTGGGGAATGATGGAAGAGGTAAATCAGACAGACTAGACTATGAGCTCTTGTGACTGCAAAGAAAATAAAGTACTGATAAACCCATCCTCAAGAGCAGGTCAACTCCTGCAGATTTTGTACTAAATTGCAGGTATATTTTGTTTTTCTCTTTGAAGAATAGACAAAGACAGTGTTTCAATGTTTAGTTCAATATTTAGTTTCAGCTTTATTAGAGTGTAGTATTGGGCTTGTATGTTTTTGCA
This sequence comes from Rhincodon typus, assembly GCF_021869965.1. Taxonomy (NCBI): domain Eukaryota; kingdom Metazoa; phylum Chordata; class Chondrichthyes; order Orectolobiformes; family Rhincodontidae; genus Rhincodon; species Rhincodon typus. Next base: position 73,500,814 of record NC_063338.1, read on the forward strand.
TGTATTGGCCTGGGTTTGAGCATTAGTGTGCTGTGAAGGTCACAGTTAAAGAAGTATTCCCTAGTCACCCCTGTGTTACAAGTAAAATTAGATGCTCTCTCATTCCAAGTGCTGTAAACCAGACAAAATGAAACATGGCAACAAAAGAACTCTCTCTCACCTTGAATGTTAGAATTCAATCTTAGTCGAAACAAATCAAAACTACAAAGTCTCAATCAATCTGCAAAACTACGACTGTGAAACTAACTGTTCAGCTACTAATGTTAATGCTACTAACAACCATAACCTTTACTGCAGTGGCTACAATTTTCAACCATCCACACTGTCCAAACAATTTGGAGACTGATTCATATAACTGTTTATTTTTAATCTTTTGGGCTCATTTCTTATTTCTAATCTGTGTGCATCTCATTATTAATTCTTCTCATTTCAGTATATTTATACCCTCTTGCACGTAGTAGTTAATAAACTCACAATGACATTAATTCAATTCAAGTAAGCCTAGCTAGATTGGTTCCTATAAAAACATAGGTTCGTTTGGGTCTGGGAGATAGGTATCCACAGGAGAAGAGATCCTTACAATCTAACATTGTTTCAACAAACTGAATAAAGAAAGGGAATCAGTTCATCCTTCATCACTTGGGACCTTAATAATTTGAGATAACCTGTCTGACATTATAACATATTGAGAAACTTCATCCTGGGTCTGGACATGATGTTGTATGAAACTGATAGTGGTTGTCTGAATTCCTTAATCAGATTAAACATCTAAATTCACTAATTCAGTAAACTTAAATGAGTAGTGAAAATTAAAGAGACTTAGATCAATGTATAAAACCAAGGGGGTGGGATGGCAGTATTGCCGAAAATGCAAGTAGTAAAAGAAGAAAAAGAACAGCGCTAGCGACCTAATGGGAAGATTTATAAAGAATCTGTTCATGCTGAATAAAAACCTCCATACTGAAGAGTCTTTAAGCTTGTTTCTAAATACTACCAAATTTAATTATGAGTTTCCTGTACAGGTTTTGTGATACAGAAGCTAACTTTCCCAAGGTACCCATTATGAACATTACAGGCTGTTATACAAGTTAATACTCTGCTGAGCAATCTGTGGTTAGTTAGATTTTCAGAAATACACACATAACATTAGAACTCAGAATACCCTTGATTGTTTAGGCATTTTGTTGTTGTAGTGCACAAGTTACACATTTGTTGATTCCCTGAAGTATTAGATTTGGGTGTTACAGCGAATTCCTCAATGATTTCCTGCAAAAGGCAATCTCCAAAACCTTTCAAGGATACTTCACTGTTAGGCTGTTACAATTGAGGATTAAAAACCTAAAGAACTGTGGATGCTGTAAATCAGGAACAAAAACAGGAGTTTCTGGAAAAGCTCAGCAGGTCTGGCAGCATCTGTGAAGAAAAATCAGAGTTATCGTTTCGAGTCCGGTGACCCTTCCTCAGTTGAGGATTAGTTGTTACGGATAATTGTGTTATTAAGTGTCTGACAAACTTAAAAGCTAGTCTTGAGTTCATTAATGTTCATTCTGCTTTTAAGGCAGTAACATCATTGCAATTCCAGTGATGGTATTGTCATGTTTTAAATCAAGATAATGTTTCCTCCGTTACAAATTGATTTGATTTATTTGTTGTCACATGTATCTTGTTACAAAATGCAGTGAAAAGTGTTTTATAGGAGCACCACTCTCTGGCGCCATCTTAAAACACAGAAAAATAAACCAAAACATAGAATATAAAGGCAAAAAAAGCAAGAAATGAGGAAAGTGTCCGACTTTACAGTTCTTCTTGTTAGGTGCTCCATCATGGCCATGGGCCTAGTGGTCATGGGCACAAGTCATCTTGCCTCCACCAATTCCATCGCTACTATGAGTCTTCGATGGATCTCACCAATGCAGATGCCACCAATGCTGCCAGGTATCGAACTGGCCCAAACTCAATTCTGTCATGCCAGAGATAGTAGGAACTGCAGATGCTGGAGAATCTGAGATGACAAGGTGCAGAGCTGGATGAACACAGCAGGCCAAGCAGCATCAGAGGAGCAGGAAAGCTGACGTTTCGGGTCTGGACAATTCTTTAGAAATGGAGGAGGGGAAGGGGATTCTGAAATAAATAGAGAGCTGTGGGGGGGAGGCGGATGGAAGGTGGATAAAGGAGCAGATAGGTGGAGAGGAGACAGACAGGTCAAGAAGGTGGGGATGGAGCCAGCAAAGGTGAGTGTAGGTGGGGAGTTAGGATGGGAGTTGGTCAGTCAAGGGAAGACAGACAGGTCAAGGAGGTGGGGATGAGGCTGGTAGGCAGGAGGTGGGGGTGGGGGTTGGTCAGTGAGGTGGGAGGAGTGGATAGGTGGGAGAAAGGACAGACAGGTCAAGGAGGCGGGAACGAGCTGGGCTGGGTTTGGATGAGGTCGGGGATGGGGAGATTTTGAAGCTTGTGAAGTCCACATTGAGACCATTGGGCTGCAGGGTTCCCAAGCGAAATATGAGGTGCTGTTCCTGCAGCCTTAGGGCGGCATCATTGGGGCACTGGAGGAGGGCCAGGATGAGCATGTTGTCCAAGGAGTGTGAGGGGGAGTTGAAGTGGTTTGCAACTGGGAGGTGCAGTTGTTTGTCACGAGGCGAGAGTAGGTGTTCCGCAAAGCGGTCCCCAAGCCTCCACTTGGTTTCCCCGATGTAGAGGAGGCCACATTGGGAACAGCAGATACAGTATACCACATTAGCAGATGTGCAGGTGAACATCTGATTGATGTGGAAGGTTTTCTTGGGGCCTGGGATGGGGGTGAGGGGGGAGGTATGGGGGCAGGTGTAGCACGTCCTGCGGTTGCAGGGAAAAGTGCCAGGTGTGGTGGGGCTGGAGGGGAGTGTGGAGCGGACAAGGGAGTCACGGAGAGAGTGGTCCCTCTGAAAAGCAGGTAAGGGTGGGGAGGGCAAAATGTCTTTGGTAGTGGGGTCAGATTGCAAGTGGCGGAAGTGCCGGAGGATGATGCGTTGCATCCGGAGGTTGGTGGGGTGGTAGGTGAGGATGAGGGGGATTCTGTCTTTGTTGTTATTACGTGGAAGGGGTGTGATGGATGAGTTGCGGGAAACACAAGAGATGCGGTCGAGGGCGTTTTCGACCACTGCGGAGGGGAAGTTGCGGTCCTTGAAAAACATCTTGGATGTCCAGGAGTGGAATGCCTTATCTTGGGAGCAGATGCGGCAGAGGCAAAGGAGTTGGGAATAGGGGATAGCATTCTTGCAGGAAGGTGGGTGGGAGGAGGTGTATTCTAGGTTGCTGTGGGAGTCAGTGGGCTTGAAATAGATATTGGTTTCCAGGCGGTCGCCAGAGATGGAAACTGAGAGGTCCAGGAAGGAGAGGGAGGTATCAGAGATGGTCTGGGTGAACTTGAGGTTGGGGTGGAAGGGGTTAGTAAAGGGGATGAACTGTTCGAGCTCCTCGTGGGAGCACGAGGTGGCGCCAATACAGTCAACGATATAACGGAGGAAGAGGAGGGAGATGGGGCCAGTGTAGCTTCAAAAAAGGGATTGTTCCACGTATCCTACAAAGAGGCAGACATAGATTGGGCCCATGCATCTCCATGCAGATGGCCTAAAGGCCCTCTGCTTCTTCCTCTCCCACAGGCCCGACAGTCTCCCTCCACCTACACCCTTATCCGCTTAGCTGAACTCGTCCTTACCCTTAACAACTTCTCCTTCAAATCCTCCCACTTCTGACAGACAAAGGGGGTGGCCATGGATACACGCATGGGCCCATGAGGAGCTCAAACAGTTCATTCACTTTACTAATACCTTCCACCCCAACCTCAAGTTCACCTGGACCATTTCTGATACCTCTCTCCTTCCTGGACCTCTCTGTTTCCATCGCTGGTGACCAGCTGGAAACCGATATCCATTTCAAGCCCACCGACTCCCACAGCTACTTAGAATACACCACCTCTCACCCACCTTCCTGCAAGAATGCCATCCTCTATTCCCAATTCCTTCGCATCCGCCACATCTGCTCCCGAGATGAGGCATTCCACTCCCAGACATCCCAGATGTCCTCGTTTTTCAAGGACCGCAACTTCCCCTCCACAGTGGTCGAAAACGTCCTCAACCGCATCTCTTGCTTTTCCCGCAACTCATCCTTCACAGCGCTCCCCCCCCCCCCGCCCCCTGCAATAACAACAAAGACAGAATCCCTCTCACCCTCATGTATCACCCCACCAACCTCCGGGTTCAACATACCATCCTCCGCCACTTCCGTCACATGCAATCTGACCCCATTACCAAGGACATTTTTCCCTCCCCACCCTTATCTGCATTCCAGAGGGACCACTCTCTCTGTGACTCCCTTGTCTGCTCCACACTCCCCATCAGCCCCAACACCCCCAGCACTTTTCCCTGCAACTGCAGGAAGTGCTACATCTGCCCCTTCACCTCCCCCCTCATCTCCATTCCAGGCCCCAAGAAAACCTTCCACATTAAACAGATGTTCACTTGCACAACTGCTAATGTGATATATTGTATTTACTGTTTCCGATGTGGCCTCCTCTACATCAGGGAAACCAAATGGAGGCTTGGAGACCGCTTTGTGGAGCACCTACGCTCGGTTCGTGACAAACAATTGCACCTCCCAGTTGTGAACCGCTTCAACTCCCCCTCCCACTCCTTGGATGACATGCCCATCCTGGGCCTCCTCCAGTGCCACAATGATGCCAACTGAAGGCTGCAGGAACAGCACCTCATATTTTGCTTGGAAACCCTGCAGCCCAATGGTCTCAATGTGGTCTTCACAAGCTTCAAAGTCTCCCCATCCTCAACCTCATCCCAAAACCAGCCCGGCTAGTCCCCACCTCCTTGACCTGTCCATCTTTTCTCCTACCTATCCGCTCCTCCCACCTCACTGACCAACCCCCACCCCCACTTCCTACCTACCCGTCTCATCCCTGCCTCCTTGACCTGTCTGTCTTCCCTTGACTGACCAACCCCAATCCTAATTCCCCACCTACACTCACCTTTACTGGCTCCATCCCCGCCTCCTTGACCTGTCCGTCTCCTTTCCATTTATCCACTTTCCATCCGCCTCCCCCCATCTCTCTATTTATTTCAGAGTCCCCTTCCCCTCCCCCATTTCTGAAGAAGGGTCCAGACCCGAAACGTCAGCTTTCCTGCTCCTCTGATGCTGCCTGGTCTGCTGTGTTCACCTAGCTCTACACCTTGTTATCTCTGTCATACCATAAGTCTGCTTAGGGTCCACCTCACCAAAGAAGCCACTGTTGATGCTGTTGGGTCTCATACTGCGCCCAAACCGTCCTCCAACACCACTGTCTTCAGTTCACGCTGTTGGGCCCATCCGCTGCCACATCTGCTGTTGTGACTGAGCTTGTCACCAAGAGGTAAGTAAATTAGGGTCCCATCCCCCGATAACCCACCTAACCTACACATCCCTGAACACTATGGGCAATTTAGCATGGCAATACAACTAGCCTGTACATCTTTGGACTGTGGGAGGAAACCGGAAGTGGAATGGAAGAAAGAGAGAACAGCAAAAAAAAAGAAATGTAAAGCAAAGTGGATGGAGAGGACAAGCCCTGGGCTCAGATGCACTACTCCACTGCCATCTTTTCCCTGGTCTATACATTAACTGTGGTCAAAAAGATTAATAAAACATGTTTCGAAAAGATTGCTTCAATAACTTTTTCTCCTGTTTCTTTTTCTCTCTGTTTCCATTCAGCTGGTCACATAACTTTCCTTGTCTAAATGCCTTCCTCAGCAGAACAATTTAAATTCAAAATTCTAAGCAGTTCTGCAAGAGCAAATTTGCATCATTGCTCTCAATAGGTCAGTCTGTCAGAGTTCCAGTTTGCAAAACCACAATGTTGAGCAGCCTTCTTATGCTTAAATCTCTTCCACTGCTTTTTAAAGGAATAATTCTTGTTCTTTTAAGGCCATACTTCATACCTCTTATCTACTGAAACTAAGAATTACAGCTGTAACATATTGAGTCCTGCGTTTACTCACTGGAGTTAAGATTGCAATCTGAATTTATGGGCAATCTGTCAGCTCTAACCATTTACTCAAAGAAGATACTTGGAGATCAGTGGAAGCTGTCATCGTGTACCCTGAAGATCTGCAGTTCATCAATCCATAGTTTTCCCTCAGGGGAAATTGGAATTGCTGTAGCTTACTACTCCAGAAAAAGAAAATCAGGTTGAACGTTCAGTTGTCTGAAATGTCACAATATTGAAGGTTGACTGGATTGCGACCTTAAAAACAAAAGTTGAACATGGTGACATTCACAGTGAGAGTTTTGTATGTCATCTCGTTTTTATATCTCTTTAAAGCCATTTTTAGATAGTTTCAGTAAATGGAACTTTGGCTATTTCATTTAGTTTCTCATTATGGACATTGCGAAGCAGATTTTGAACTCCTGGATGGCATTTTCTGGGCTGAGCCTTTGTGTCACATCACCAACAAGCAGACAGCAACAAACAATTGCCTCACATAACCATATAGAAGCATAATGCTGTGGCTGCTGGAACTCTAACAAAAACAGAGAATACTGGAGAAACTCAGCAAATCTGGCAGCATCTGTGGAGAGAGAAACAGAATTAATATTTCTAAGTCTGATATGACTCCTCTTCAAAACTGCTTCACATAACATCTCATCTTTTCAGTTGTCCCACTTCTTTTGCCTTTTGGTCTATGATACTTATGATTTAGAAAATCTTTTGGCCTCTAAACACTTCCGCTAACCCACCTTATGTTTCCTTTGCTCTTCTCCATCTTTTACAATGGTATAGAATACAGTACGATTTCACCTCTCCCATCAGTTTAGAAAAAGAGTTACGTAAGACTCAAAACATTTATTCTGTTTCTTTCTCCACAGATGTTGCCAAATCTGCTGGGCTTATCCAGCACTTTCACTTTTTATTTCAAGTTTCCAATATCTACAGTATTTTGATTTTACTTCATGCAACCTGCTGACTCCAGGGCTGGCAGAATACCAGGAGATCCAAAACCTAACCAGGCCAAAGAAATACAGATGGTGGAGGAGAGTCTGATTATCACAGTGACGAAGCTGGAGCAACAGAATCCCACAATATTCTTGTGGACACCAGGGCTGCTCTACACGGCCCCGAAAAAGCTAACAGTAAGTTTACATTCTTCCATTGTTTGGCTGTACCGTGTATACAACATGTAATGCATGTGATCCACCAATCAGTCATCTTTGAATATGGAATTCGGCACAGAAATTCTACAGGCCTCTGGGGACTGACTGGAAGGGCAAGAGCTGTAGGAAAATGGTATGGGAAGGCATAGTGGCATGCCCCATATTTTACCAATGCCGTGACATTTTCTTATCAACGACAACGTAGCAGGCATTAAATCCTGGTGGTCTCCCAGCAGGGTCCAGGATGAATTTGCAGTGAGTTGCATTCTGGGTATCCTTTGCCCCACACTGGGGTCCTCTAATGGTATGGCTGCCCAGTACGAACCATACAGTTTGCCCTCAGTGACTCACCTTCCCGTTCCCCTCAGTAAGTCCTGTTTGACTGGCCCTTTGCCCCCAGATCTCACTGACCTGGTTGGCATGACACCCACGAGACAATGCGTCCTCATCCTCTTGGTGGAGCACCAGCAATAGTTACCACTCATGGTGTTACAGCTGAAGTAACTGAGCTGCTAGCGTTTTGATTGGGTCAACCACTCTCAGGAGTACCAGGGATAGAGGCAGATGTTGGAAACCCTTGACAGGGATAGTAGCCAGTTGCAGCTGTTTAATTAAAGGCTGCCTGGAAAATCTGGTTGTGGATTCTGTCACCTACCAAAGCAGGGTCAGCCCAGCGTTTTGATCTAATCATGGGACCCCTGTTGTTTCCAAAGATTCCTCGCACAGGATCTCATTAAATGTTATGGTACTCCATTGCCTGTCCACTGTCTGAAGTAAGCAGGCTACCTTCCAGATGGCGCCTTCAGTATCTTGTCAGCCAATTTGGAGCAGGAATAGGACAATATGCTTTTCTTGACCATTTTCAAGGCACCACATGCCATAGCTGTCCAATGTGGCCATGAGGTTCTCCCACTCTATTTCAATAGAAGTATTGTTTTCAGCATTTCAACACCGTTCCTGATAAGAATAATTCATAACAATAGATAAAATGGTAAATGCAATCTTGGGGAGGTTTACATTAGCTTAAAAAAAAACAGAAAATGCTTTAAAAACTCAGCTCATGAGGCAGTGACTGTGGAGACACAGAGTTAAACTTTTAAGTCTGTGATCTTTATTCAAAACTCATGTGATGAAAGGTCACAAGTCAGAATAATTAACTCTGCTTCTCTCACCTCAAATGCTGACTGACTTGCAAAGTATTGCTGCACTTTGTTTGTATTTTGCTTCCCAATATCCACAGTGGTTTGCTTTGTTTTCTGTGAGCTTATTGTATTTAAAAAGGTAAGACTTAAATTATTGGTATGCTGGTAGATTCATTGTGGTGATGTTTCATGGTTTTATATATGCAAGTTTGTTAGTCTGGGTAATTTATATCACAGATTGTCAGGTCCTTCTTAAAACATCTTGAAGTTTATGTTCAACAATAGTTGTTTACAAGGTTACAATATCACAGACTTATGGACATAGTCTGGTTTCCATATTCCATGGCTACTTTACTGTACATTACATACGTAACTGATTGGCTCCACTAACTCCATTGCAGAAAGTGAGTGACTGCAGGTGAAAATCACATGTCATATAATATAGAATGCATCACTTGTCCTCCTTTCTTTTTATTTATGACAAACAGACGTATTGAACTGGAAAAGTGAACTCTCTTTCTCTCTCCAATGCTAGACTTGATGAGTTTCTCCAACACTTTCTGTTTCTATTTCAGATACCCTGTATCTGCAGTATTTTACTTTTTGGCTCTTTAGGGTTGGCAGTAAAACAGGAGGTCCAAAGCCCACTCAGGCTGACAGATTTGGAGAAGGGAGTAACAATCACAATGAAATAACTGGGAAAACAGTAACCAGCAATAATTTCATGGAGCCCAGAGTTGCATCCCTGCTCTACTTGGTTTCCCAAAGGGTAATATCAATCTGAGTTTTTTTTTCAATTATTTGGCCTCTCTGGTATGGAATCTATGCTGAAATATAACTCTCCCCTTTTTCCCTTTAAAGAATGGACAATCTTTTCTGACAACTTTTACGAAGATGCACACACATAATTCTCTCTCACCAGTCAGGTAACATTATTGATGGACATATGACACAACCAATCTAGTCCTCATATATTTATCACAATTTGGCAGCATAGCTTCATTGTACTGTATTCTGACTGTCATGATGATTGAGGTGTATGATTTGTCATAGCTGTGTAGTTATTGTCTGGCATGATATCTTCAGTATCTCAGTTATCATCCTGTGTGACAGATGGTGGTATGCAATTTGGATATGCTGTCTATTTCTTCACAGGACTTGACCATCGCTCACTATAATATATGGACAGCCTGGACAAAACAATGTCATATCTTTCCATGAACCCATTTGTACTTGTGAAAATATCAAGTTTGTAAAGTTTCTTCTGATTCCGTTTGGAATTACTGTCAGCATACTCATTTGTCACGCTTTTCTACCATTTTCTCTTTTATTTCCAACAATGTGGCATGCACATCTGGTGACAAAGAGTATGGGTTAGAAGAACTGTATGCATCTGTCTTCCAAACGAGAGAGGTGCCAGAGAGAATAAACAATTGCCTGGAAGAGCAGTATATAGATTTAATACAACAATCCACAAGCAAGTTGCTTTACATTTAATGATTATGGATTTTATATTTATGAATAATATGATCATGTGACCATTTGACTAAGGGTTGAGAGGAGTGGAAGTCATATGTTGAATACCTTATTTCCTGCACATGTCTTGGAACAGTGTACTTATGAATTACGAACCATTGTTGGACACACTTTGTTGAGGTACTTCGAACATATTAAATAAAGCGGTCAACATGCCAACAAACATTGCATTGTTGGTATCTTTGATTTTTCACACAAAAGAAATTTCATGAAACAGTTTGTCACCAGAATGTAATTCTGTCCATGAGCATGAAAAATAGAAATGGCAATTTTTTACATGGCTCAGAAAGAATAGTGTGTGGAAGGAGAAATTCCTCGATTGTTGAGGCTGATAGAATTGATATGAAACACACTACTTGATTGCATGGTTGATGTCCTTATTCATGTCAGGCCAATATATAGATAAATGTGCTGATCTCATGTTTTTGTCTGAACCCATGTGATGTATAAATATTTGTTTGAGCATGTTTTATTGTTGAGCTTGCAGAATTATGAGTTGTTCGCATGTGAAGATTACATTCTGGCAGAGTCCAATTTAGGTACTGAATACACTAGCTCAGGGACCTGTTGAATGCTTTCAAGCTCCCACAGATGATGGTCTTCTTGAGCCATTGCAGCTAGTCATAGTCAAAATCACATGACATCAGGTCCAATGGGTTTATTTGAAATCACAAGCTTTTGGAGTGCTGCTCCTTCATCAGATGCAGAGAGATCACTCAGACACAGAGTTTATAGGCAGAGAGATCAAAGGATCATGCGACTGGTGTGAGTGGAGTGACCAAACATAAAATGGCTGATGGAGAATTCTGATAGGAAGGAGACACAAGTTTTGATTGATTAAGATGCGAATTCCAGAATCTGTTTCAAGCCATTGCTCCGAGATAATTAAAGATTTTATTAGTGTCTGCCTAACTTTCCAAACTTTAATCAGGCAGAGATACAAAAGGTGACATCTCAGGTCAGACAGTGAATTGTAGGTGTGAGGCCTCATTCAGAATCTGTCTCCGAGTTTTAACCTGGAATCAGGCTGGGTTTGTTCCAAAATGTATAAACTGCCACACTGAGTGTGTTTTTTGAACAAAATAGAATGTATCTGTGAATGGGCAAACATCCTGGATGAAATGATTCACCCCATAGATTTGTGTGTGTGTGTGTGTGTGTGTGTGTGTGTGTGTTTGTGTGCGTACATGAGAGAGAGAGGGAGAGAGAGACACTGTGTATGTATTTGTGAGAAAGTGTGAGAGAGATGATGGTGTCAAAACAGGACAGTAAGGAAGATTTTACAGATAAGAAATGGTGTAGTGGGAGTCACCTATAGCACAACATGAACCCAAGATCACAGTTGAGGCCATCTTCATGTGTACAGAACTTGGCCATCAGCCTCTGCTTGGCAATTCTGCATTGTTGTGTATCCCGAAACCCCCCTTGGAGAACACTTATCCAAAGATCAGAGGCTGAACACCCCTGGCTGCTGAAGTGTTCCCCGACTGGGAGGGAACACTCCTGTCTGGCGATTGTTGCGCAGTGTCCATTCATCCATTTTCGGAGCATCTGCATGGTTTCACCAATATACCATGCCTTGGGACATCCTTGCCTGCATCGTATGAGATGGACAACATTGGCCAAGTCACATGTGTATCTGCCATGTATGTGGTGGGTAGTGTTCCCACGTGTGATGGGTAGTATCCATGTTGATGATCTGACATGTCTTACACAGATTGCCATGGCAGGGTTGTATGGTATTGTGGTTGATGTTGTCCTAAAGGCTGGGTAGTTTGCTGTGAGCAATGGTCTGTTTAAGATTTGGCAATTGTTTGAAAGTGAAAAGTGGAGGCGTAGGAAAGACTTTGGCGGGATGCTCATTGTCATTGATGATATGTTGAAGGCTGCAAAGAACATGCTGTAGTTTCTCCGCTCCAGAGAAGTACTGGACAACAAACTGTACTTTATCGGTCATTTCCTGTGTCTGTCTTCTGAGGAGGTCATTGCGGTTTTTGCTGTGGCATGTCGGAACTGGCGATCGATGAGTTGAGTATTGTATCCCATTCTTATGAGAGTGTCCTTCAACAACTTCAGGTGTCCGTTGCATTCCTCCTCATCCAAATAGATCCTGTGCAAGCACAGGGCTTTTCTGTAGGGGGTAGTTTTTTAAAAAAATATGTTTAGGGTGGCGGCTAGAGAAGTGCAGCATCACGAGGTTATCCATGGGCTTGTGGTAGAGAGAGGTACTGTGGTGTCCATCCTTGATGGAGATGTGTGTGTCCAAGAATGAGATTGATTGTGAAGAGTAGTTTATGGTAAGTCTGATGGTGGGAAGAAACTTGCTGATATCACTATGTGGTTGTTTCAGTCATTCCTCATATGGGAGGCATGGTGGTTCAGTTCCAGCCTCAGGCAACTGTGTATGTGGAGTTTGCATGTTCTCCCTGTGTCTACGTGGGTTTCCTCCGTGCGCTGGTTTCCTCCCAAATTCCAAAGATCTGCAGGTTATGTGGATTGGCCATGCTAAATTGCCCATAGTGTCTGGGTGGGAAATGCAGGGATAGGATACAGTAGGGGGTGGGTCTGGGTGGGATGCTCTTTGGAGGGTAGGCATGGACTTGATGGGCCGAATAGCCTGCTTCCACACTGTAGGGATTCTATTCTATGAGTCCAAATGAGAAAATGTCATCAATGTATCCAGTGTATTGGTCAGAGGTCCTTTGCAGTGAAGAAGTCTTGCTTGAACTTGTGCATGAAAATTTTGGCATATTGGGGTGCAAATTTGGTCCCCATGGCTGTTCCATGTATCTGGATAAAGGACTGGTTGTCTAAGGTGAAGACATTGTGGTCGAGGATGAAGCAGATGAGTTGTAGGATGGCACCTGGAAATTGTCATTATTGGTACTGAGGCTATTGCAGCGATTTCGTTGCCGTTAGGGATGCAGGTGTAGAGTGCTGAAACGTCCATTATGATGAGGAATGTTCCTGGTTCGACTGGTCATTGGGTGCTGAGTTTCTGTAAGAAACCCATAGTGTCGTGACAGAAGCTGGGGGTTCCTTGTACAGTGGGTTTCTAGATGCCCTTGACATAGCCAAAGAGGTTCTCCACACAAGGTCCCAATGCCTGATACGATGGGACAACCAGGTGTGTTGGCTTTGTGTATCTTCCGAAGGCAGTAGAAGTCCCCTATGCAAGAAATACGCAGGATGAGAGTGCATAGGATACTCTGAAGGACTGGATCAAAAGCCTTGATTAGTCTGTTGAGTTCACGGGTGTGCTCTTTGGTTGGATCGGTGTGTAATTGTCTGTAGTGTTCGTGGTTGTTCAGTTGTTAGTACACTTCTTTGCAGTAGCCCATTCTATTCTGAATGATAATGGCTCCTCCTTTGTCTGCTGGTTTGATGACAATGCTGCAATTGGTCTTGAGAGCATGGATGGTATTGTGTTGTGCTTGGGTGACGTTCTGCACTACCTTGTGAGTGCGGCTGATGAATCTGGCGTTAGCACATCTCCTGACAGCTTGAGCATATATGTCCAGCCTAGGGCAGCAGCCTTCTGGAGGGGTCCAATTTGACTCCTTCTTTGGTCGCTGTACCACGGATCATCTGAGTCCATTTTGCTTGACTGTGGCCAAAATATATCAGACTTATGTTGTCGTCATGAATCATTGCTGTTGCATCTGGTGGGTTTTTATCCCATGAATCACAATAATATGTAGATCCATGCATAAGGTAGACTAACAATAGAAACTCTGTCTGTTTCAATGATGAAAAGGGTTTCAGATGCCCGTGCAAAGGATCTGTATTGGCATTTAAGATGAACAGTGCTTTTGAACAGGATGTCTGATACAATGTAAGCAGTTAGCTTCTCTTGTGCATATTGCAACTGTGCCATTTTACTGCGTAAATCTCATGTAAGATTTGTAAAGGGATGATACTTGCACTAGCACCAGTGTCAATCCTAACATATAGTGCATGTTAATTATTTCTTTTGGGATATATCATTCAGATGAAGGTGAAGGTTTTGTGATGTTTGGTTTGTGATTCTGCTTTGTGTCTATGAAAGGGTTTAATCATTAACTTCTAAGTATTTCTGTGACCATGGTGATTTCTTTTAAAGCACTGTATGAAAGTGAGAGATTTCCCAAGGTTTTGTTTTGAATTTTATGAACAAAAGAGTACATAGTTGTACATTTCGCTTCAGTTTGACAGATTTGGGATGGTGCATTTTTTAGCTTGGGGGAAGCACTCATAGTCTGAAGAAAACTTTTGGCTCACTATCTCTTGAGTGAAGAAATGTTTCCTTATATCATTTTGAAGAGATTTACCGTATATACCGTTTCAGGGTCTCGTGGGGTTGGAAAGGATGACCTATAAATGTAAGTTCTTTTTCTTCATAAATTATGGAAATTGATCATGCAACCTCTCTTCCTCCCAGTTACTTTACCCAACATCAGTGGTATGTGGCAGTAGAAAGGTAAATACATCAACTTATCTTCAGGTGGCCAAACATACTTTCACTCCAACTAATCCCCTTGATAGCACAAGTGAATGCCTGATTATGACCTGAGACTGGCAGGCATTAAATTATCTCACCTACTTCTAGTTATCACAGACAAGTAGTGCCTAGTGACAAGGATTCAAGCTGCAAACTACTCACGAGATGTAGAATAACCAATGGTTTCCAACCATCGTAGCACTTTCTTCCACTTCAGGAATATTTTACCGTAGTTTTATTTGAAAATTAAGTACAAAACCTCACATAATCCAGAAACATGAATGGAAATAGATCTAAGTTTTGAGAAATTAATTGGGAAATTTCATATCCCTTTTGCTTTGATGTTCCAATGCTCCTGGACTCCAAGAGGGCAGAACATTGGAGGACAAATGGAGAACACTGCAGACCCTGATGTATTAACAGTAGGAGAGAGCATGCTTATCCATGCCGATTAAGTGCATTAGAAATGCATATTTGGAAGGAAAATCAGATTGAATTTATATTTGAGACTGATGGATTAGTGCCCATTTTACTTGAGCAGCATGAATATTATGATTGAGAGACATTTATCTAATCACAACAATGAATTCAATCATTTCATGAATTCCTGCACAATGTTATACTTTACCTATTTGCCTGATTTCCTCATTTTTTTCAACCAGTCCAAATCATTCAGGAAAAATTGAATGTAGTTTTACTTTGATGAAAATTAATTCTTTCAATAAGTTATATTTCCTCGGTGCTTTCCTCTAGAATATCTCCATAAAAAAGTTCATCTTCTCCTTTTGTTTGGCATATCTTTCTGATCATATTTTGATTATATTGCTATATTTTACTCACTTATTCTTTTCTCCACATAAATCTTACGTTCTTCCTTCTGGCTGAAATATGTCTATGTTTTGTATTCAGCACTATATTTTTAAACATGCCAAACATTCTTCATTTAATTTCAATCTGTTTTCTGTACAACTTAAGCTTGAATCTTTAGCATTAGAACGAAAAAAGGGAAAAAAAAAGACAAGTAGAACAAAAGAATATGGGACAATGAAACAGAAGTAGATCTTACATCACATTAGTCCTGTTCTAACATTCAATATGACAATGGGTGTACTTTTCAATCAAGTCCTCTTTCACACATGATCTAAATATTCCTTTCTTCCTGTACTGGCCAAAATTCCTATCACCCTCCATCTTGTTTAACAACTAAACATCCAACTCCTCTGTAGTGCAGAATTACAAAGATTCACGACTTTGAATAAGGAATTTTTTTCTCATCTCTCTCGTAAATGGCTGATCCTTTGAGTCTAAGTCGCTAGTTCCTGATTTTTCAGCCACCTTAAACAACCTATCACCACTTATCCCCTCCAGGCAATATAGGTTCATAATACTCAAAGTCTTCTCACAAACAATGATACTCAACCAAGGAATCATTCTTGTGAAAATTAGGTGAGGCATAAACTGTACATTATATTGTACTCTATTGTCTTACGTTCTCATGGTCTCAACTAAGGTTTTGGTTGCAGCAAGAGTACCTTCTTTTAACCTCCTTACAGTAAAGGCTTATGTTTTATTTGTCTCACTAATTGTTTGATGTATTTACATGTTAACATTTTGTGATTTGTGTGCCATTATCTCCAAATTATTCTGAATATCACCATTTACTCATACTTTTGGGGATAATATTCTGAATTGCTCCATTCTTCCTACCAAATACCAAAGTGAGTAATTTCACACCTTCCCACATTGTTGAGTGAGCAGAAATGTCTTTGAATTAAATATCTCTCCCTGACAACAATCTGAGACTAAACTATTTTATTCATAACTTGGAGTCACACCGTTCCCCCGGACAGCCTCTGACTGCATTTTCACATCATCACCATGAAACCTATTTCAACATATGTAACCTTGCCTAACTTTGCCTCTGACATAGCTCATCTGCTGTTGAAATTCGTGCCATTGCTGTCTCTAGGCATGACTATTACAATGCACTGTTGACTAGTGTCCTGCATAGTATCCTGCATAACCTTGAGGTCATTCAAAACTCATCTGTCCGTATCTTAGTTTGCAGCTATTCCTATTCAGCAATCACTTTCATGCTCTTTGACTTAGATTAGCACCTGGAGAACCAACCGTCTCGATTTAAAATTCCAGTTTGTGTTTTCAAATTCCACTGTAATTTTGGTCCTGTCTATAATCTCCCCCAGTATCCTGGAGATAGCTGCCCTCCTCTAATTATGGCGTCTTGCACATTCCCAATGTTAATTGGTTGCTATGTCTTCAGTTACATAGGCCTCAAATTTTAGAACACCCAATATGCACTCTCTACTTTGCTTTCTTCCTTTAAGATACTCTGAAACCATCTACGTCATTGACCAAGATTTTTAACCATCTGATCTTGAGTTTGCATGCAATATAGTGTGCTATTCTGTTTTGTAATGCTTGTGTGAAGTGTCTTGGGACATTTCAGTGCATGTGAGGCAATATATAACAATATGTTTTTGTTGTTGTTATTGTACTCTATCTGCTACCTCCTTTCCTAGTTTCTAAACTTGTCCATATAGCTTTGCTGTGTCTTTGTTTCATCCTCCCTAGGTTTGCATCAACTAGAAACCTAGATATGTTACAATTGGCTCCCTCATCTAAGTTATCGTTGATAGCTGAAACCAACTAGAGGGATATGGGCCAAATGCTGGCAAATGGGACTAGATCAGTCTACGATATCTGATGAGCTGGACTGAAGGGCCTGTTTCCATGCTGTAAAACTCTATGACCCTATAACTTCTCTCCCATTTCAACTGAGATCCTTTCTGTAACATTAATGTCTCTGCTTGACTCTTAGAATCCTTGACAGTTGAAGTTCTGTTGCTCTTGCTGCTCTGTACCCTCCCCATATTCACCTTGGAGTGACCATGACATGCCTTCAATCACCCCCACTACCCTGCACATAAAAAATGTGCAGTCTCCTCTAATAACATACCAGGTCCAATCCTATTATCTACAATTGCTCACTACCCTGAGACTATTTGTTTGCCATTAAATGCACACAGGCTAGTCACTACACTTGAAATGCCCACAGCTTTGAGAACAACTGGAACTAACTGAAGTTCCCCTCAGGAATATTCATGATGAACATTCCTTGACTTACTGTAGCCCATCCCTTGGACAGAGTTCACAAGACAGCCACTGGATGACTCCAACTGACCAACCAGCAAGGCCTGGACTGATTTCATTTGACTGCCAGGACAGACAGTGGTCAACTTCCCAGGATGCAATGTTACAAATCCCCTGACTTGTATTGGACCAACCAGCTGATGGGCCATGATCATCATCTCTAGAATAAATGGCTGTCTCCTGGATAGAATGGAGCAGTACCCACTGACTGAATGGGGAGCAACCCACCCCAATAAACAAAGTGGCTCCCCTTTGCCTTTTACACATAGCCATGTTTTTCAAGTACCTGCAATGTATTTGCTGCATTAGCTGCTGGCATACACATCACCTTTGACGTTAACACATCTCCTTGCCATGCCCTGCAATTTCCCTCCCCAACCCCTCTTTCCACATTTATTCCTCAATTTTTCCCTTCAATTACAGGATTCTCTGCCATCCCTTCTGTGCTAAAGTGCAAACCAAGAGCCAAAAGCTACTGCTTTTCCTTGTCCACAAACGTACCACCTAAGAAAGATGATGCTGATGGTTGAACTTTTGTGCCATAGATGCCAGCTGAGAATCTCATGCTGTGCATTGCCTTTGACCAGTTGGGTGGAGGGATGATCCAAGGATGCATTGTGCCTCAATGAATATGGACGCACCTCCCAGGACTGTAACAGTTTTATGTGAGACGAGAAGAAGGAATATGGCCATAACAGCTATACTCATCCACATTGGAGGCAGAACACCCAACTCAACTGGTATCCTCTTGGTTTCGATGGTTGAGATTTTAAAATGTCAGGTATCTAATGTAGGCAGAGATTAATTGGGAAAATAGAGTTAATTCTGGTGAATTGGATAATTAATGAAATGTCAATAATCATCTCACCAGCTGAGAGATGGTGTAACTTAGTGATAACAAGTTTCTCTGGATATTCCTGACATAGCTGAAAATAAAAAGGAGCCAATTCATCTGTCAATCATGAAACAAATCCAATTGCTTTCCTTAATTTCTTGAAAATACCAGGTGCAATTTATTATGTGCTGTTTCTCAGTTCAGTCACTGGTTGATTGGAATCCTTAATTTATTGCTTTCGCCAGTGAATACAAATCTATGTTCTAATTTATTTTCAGAAATGATTGCTTATACTGTTTTCCATGTTCGTGCAACATGTGGCACCTGTTCTATACTATTTTCAAGCAATGACATGATTAAAATAAAGCACAAGTCAAAGATTTCAGGTGCAAATTAACAAAATATCCCACTAAATTTACTAAACTCTTATAAAATGTATCCTTTTTTATTTAAAATATTGCTATGCATTAATTTGATTTGATCAATCAGAGTGGATTTAGATTCCAGGCTTATTTTAATGACAGCATTCTTGCTTGTCTTTATAAGGACATAGGAAATAGGAGTAGAAGTAGGCCATTCAGCCCATCAATTCTGCTCAATCATATAAATAACTGATGAATGAGTTTTGCCCCCCACCGAATGCTAATTTCCTGTATCAGCCCAAAATCCCTTGATGCTTTATTAGCTGGAAGTATATGAATCTCTGTCTTGAACATACAACCCTCTAAAGTGGAGAATCCAAGGATTCAGCACCTTCTGAGTAAAGCAACCCCTCTTGATCTCAGTCCCAAATAGGCTACCCCTTATCCTGTGACTATGTATCCCTGTTAAGTCCTGTAAGGATTTTGTATGCTTGAGAATTCTAGAGAATATACACCCATCTCCTGGGTCTCTTCTCCTAGAACAATCCTGCCATATTATGAATTGGCCTGATGAAACTCTGTTGCATCCCCTCTGTGGCATGTTTATGATCTTAGCTAATGGTAATTTTAAACAAGTCAAATCTTGGAATGAAACCTGACTTAAATAGATGGTAAGTTTAATTTTTGCTGTTGTTTAGCATGGTGGTTAGACACTGAACATACTCATACAAGATTGCAAGTTTTAGTAAAAGAAAGTTTGTCACATTAGTGAGCAAAAGGTATTTGTATATATGACAATTTAGAAAGATCTTAGCAGACAGCAAACCTTAACATGAACATTTTCAAACTGTTACCCTGCAATATCCTTCACAGATACTCAATCTGGGAGAAATATTACTCCTAACTCAACTCCGTAATTTCTTGATACACTGATTCCTTTCCAGTTCTCCTGCTGTGACAGTCTAATGACTGATTTACAGTTCTGTTGACTTGACCATAATTTTAGTTCTTGAAAACTTCTACACCAAGTCTCATAGTTTGAAGACTTTGTAAATTGAAACCTATCTGTCAGGATGAATATTTTCTAGAACTTGATTCTTTTCATTGAAGGAAACTATTTAAACTATTTGAATTAAAGTCAAAATTAACCTACAAGCACCAATTTAGCAATGTAATTAATATCACAGATATCCTGTGAGGTACTTAACCGAACTGCATTCTTGAAAATAATGCATTTATACATTGTTCCAAATGACTTCTGACCTCTTAACAAAAAAAAAGTCACCTTTACAGAATTGAAACCAAAATCCATCTGCTTCTATTTAAAAAAACACAAATTTTGACGTTAATAGTATTATCTTGTACATGTTTATTGCAACAATCGATCCTTCCTGAACACAATACTCCAGATGCAGCCTCACCACAGCTTTATTTAGTATCAGCAAGACCTCTTACATTTGTACTCAAATACTCAAGTGCTGAGGAATGACATATCATTTACCTTTCGAATTGTTTCCTGAATATGCATGTTAGCTTTCAATGACACTTGAACTAAGATACCCAGGTTCCTTTGAATATCAACACTTAAAAAACTCATGCCTTTCATAAAACATTTTCCATTTCTGTTTATTCTGCCAAATTTAATAACTTTATATTTTTTTTCCACAAGTTAATTCATCTTTCACATTCTTGCCCATTTATTTAGCCTGTTTAAATCTCCTTGAAGCGTCATTACATGCTCTTTACCAATCACATTCCAAACTAGTTTTGTGTCATCAACAAAATTGGAAATAACGCATTTGGTCCTCTTATCCAAATCATTTAAATAGATTGTGAATACCTGAAGCCCAAGTCATAGTCTACCAGACTAGGAATGATCCATTTATATCTACGGTTCATTTCTCAGTCCATATCAGGTTACTACCCCAAATTCCATGAGATACTGGGGTGGTGCAGGAAATTGGCATTCAGGGGGGAGAAGCTCATCCATTACTTAGTTGTATGGTGGAGCAGGTTTGATGGACTGAATGGTCTACTTCTACTCCTATTTGTTTACTAACCTCTAATATAGGACCTCGCCAATGGATCCTTGGAAGCAGCTATTGCATAGATATTTACTTTGATAGCTACTTGGATAGGAGACCTACTCACATCACGGGTCCCACTCCAGCCTTAACTGACCTGGCTGAACCTCAGTCTGCAGCAATGCTTCACTGATCTGAAGGAAAAGGATCAAGACAATAGAGTCTGAGCCTCCTGCACAGCCAGAAGGGACCTTCATCTGCAAATTCTTCATGTGGAAGCTGTTCATCACCTTTGGATTTTGATATTGATCCTGATGTTGCTAGCCCATCTGTTTCTCCTCAATTTCTCTGTACCTTCGTTGCATCACGGAAATACTGACGATAACCTCTGCTGTGGCTGGGGGCGGGATGAGGTTAGTAGGTAGGAGATGGGGTTGGGGCTTGGGGTGGGAGGAGGGGGTAGGTGGGAGGAAGGACAGGTTAGGGAGGCGGGGACGAGCTGGGCTGGTTTTGGGATGCGGTAGGGGGAGGGGAGATTTTGAAGCTCGTGAAGTGCACATTGATACCATTGGGCTGCAGGGTTCCCAAGCGGAATATGAGTTGCTGTTCCTGCAACCTTCGGGTAGCATCGTTGTGGCAACTGCAGGAGGCCCAGGATGGACATGTCGTCGAAGGAATGGGAGGGGGAGTTGAAATGGTTCGCGACTGGGAGGTGCAGTTGTTTAGTGCGAACCGAGCGTGGTGTTCTGCAAAGCGGTCCCCAAGCCTCTGCTTGATTTCCCCGATGTAGAGGAGGCCACAACGGGAACAGCGGATGCAGTATACCACATTAGCAGATGTGCAGGTGAACATCTGCTTGATGTGGAAAGTCTTCTTGGGACCTGGGATGGGGGTGAGGGGGGAGGTGTAGGGGCAGGTGTAGCACTTCCTGCGGTTGCAGGGAAAAGTGCCAGGTGTGGTGGGGCTGGAGGGGAGTGTGGAGCGGACAAGGGAGTCCGGAGAGAGTGGTTCCTCTGGAAAGCAGATAAGGGTGGGGAGGGAAAAATGTCTTTGGTGGTGGGGTCGGATTGCAGATGGCGGAAGTGTCGGAGGATGATGCGTTGGATCCGGAGGTTGGTGGGGTGGTACGTGAGGATGAGGGGGATTCTGTTTTGGTTGTTATTGCGGGGAGGGGGTGTGAGGGATGAGTTGCGGGAAATGTGGGAGACACGTTGAGGGCGTTCTCAACCACTGAGGGGGGGATGTTGCGGTCCTTGAAAAATGAGGACATCTGAGATGTACGGGAGTGGAATGCCTCATCCTGGGAGCAGATGCAGTGGAGACGAAGGAATTGGGAATAGGGGATGGCTGATGCTGCTTGGCCTGCTGTGTTCATCCAGCTCTACACCTTGTTATCTCAGATTCTCCAGCATCTGCAGTTCCTGCTGTCTCTTTTATGATCACTTTCCATTTATTACCACTACTTTTCATTGTCTATTTCTTTTCAATAAACCTAAATTCATGTGTTATCTAAGGAAAGTAATCACATCTGCTGTCCTCAACCAGGCCAGTTCAGATGTGGCATGATGTATGATCTGATTCTACTTACAATCATGGAGCTTACCTGATGAAAGCCTTTTCATGTAACCTCACACCAGCTGTCAATGTTTGACTGCCAAATTGAAATGAATATTAAGAGGAATCCATTGTACAATTTGACATTTTATTGTCAGATTAGGTTAACTACGCATCAATAAAAATGTTTGGAATGACGTCAAACAGTAATTTAGGGAGTATTGCAGTTTATCGATTATTTAGGATACACAGTATTTGTGAGGAAACAAACTTAAGCTGAAATCAGATTTGCCATTGACACAAACCAAGTACTCTTCAGTACAAATTTGCTATCAAACTTGTGCTTATATTGATGCAAGCCAATAAAATACCACTAAATTGCAAATCAATATTTAGCCTGTGTAGTTTCAGCTTGAGTTGGTTATGGTATATTATAAGGATTCTAATGTTGATTTATACTGGGAATGGAGAACATACCTTACTTATCAAAATACATCTGCCAATCCAGCACTGCCAATAGGTTTTGTGCCCCCAAGTCGATTACAGTTTTTTTTGTAGCTCTTTGAATAGGGTGTCATGTTCTGGGTTCTTTCAATTAACTCTGGAAAGATCTATGAGATTTTGCTCCCTATGAGCAAGCATAGTGAATTCAACGTAGAAAAAAAATTAAATTAGTCATTATAAATTTCAGGTACATCTTGGAATCTTGGATTTAGTGATGCTGATTGCATCTTTAGGTCTTCCATGGAACCTATTCAAAGGATTACTAATGTAGGACAACACCTAGGAGTATGATAAATTAATCTGGTGACTGTAAGAATAAGATGAACTTGGTTGTTCAAACAGGAAACCATAATCCTCCTGACTGCCTTCATATGTGTTATTTTTAATCTTCTAAAAGCCAAAATTGTGAGACAACATTAATGTTAAGCTTATTTTACATAATGTGACAGAATAGTGTGCATTGAAATTTTGATTTTAAACTTGTATTTTTAAAAAAATTTCTCTAAAATATTTAAGACCATGAGACATAGGTGCAGAAGTAGGCTATTCAGCCCATTGAGTCTGTTCTGCCATTCAATTAGTTCATGACTGATCTGATAATCGTCAACTCCATATTTCTGACTCTTCCCACAACCCTTGATTTCCTTACTGATTAAAAATGTATCTCAGCCTTGAATATACTTAATGACACAGCTTTGACAGCCCTCTGTGATAAATAATTCCACAGATTCACTACCCTCTGAGTGAAGAAATTCCTCCTGATCTCTCTCTTCACTGAATGGCCCCTTATTCTGAGATTATGCCTGCCGGTTTTAGCCTCACCCACAAGGGGAAACAACTGTTCCAAATCTATCCCCTACGAATCTTGTGTGTTCGAAAAGGTCACATCTCCTACTTCTAAGTTACAACAAGCACAGGCCCAACCTATTCAACCATATCACAGTCCCTCTACACCTGGCATCAACCCAGTGAAACTTCTCTGGATTGCCACTATTGCTCAATATTTTTGCTCAGATAAAGTCTTAGACCATAGAAATCAAAAAAGTATATGTAGTTGTCACTGTCCAATTTATGGAATAAGTAGTGTTATTTTATTCAGGTCAGCCATTACAGAAACCTTAATTTCCAGCCCAGGTCAGACTGTCTCTCACAGAAGCCATTTTAATTGATGTTGAACATTGCATCGTAATGCCGTATAGTACAGCTCAGAAGGAGGATAGTCAGGTCAACACTTCTGTGCTGGCTCCTGAGAAATGCTTTCCAATTAACTCCACACCCTGCATTTTACTCCCAGTCCTGTACATTTTTCCCTTCAAGTATTTACCCAATTCCTTTATTGTAATATTTAGAATGCCCACAGAATGGAAGCAGCCCATTTGGCCCATTGAGCCCACCCAGATCAGTAACCCCGCATTCCCCATGGCTAGCACACCTAGACTGCACATACCATGACACAATGGGCAGTTCAGCATGGCCAGTCCATCTAACCTGCACATCTTTGGAGTGTGGGAAGGAAACCTGTGCAGGCACATGGAGAATGTGCAAACTCCACACAGACAGTTGCCTGAAGGTGGAATCGAGCCCCGGTCCCTGGTGCTGTGAGGCAGCAGTGCTAACCACTGAGCCACTGTGCTGTCATTTGGCATTAAGTACCCAAACATGCAGTTATTCCAAATCATAAGAACTCACAGTGTGAGAGGAATTTCCACATGTCATCTCTGTTTTCATTTCCCATCACCTCAGATTTGAGTCCTCGTTTTATATTCACTTCTGGCACTGGAAACAGGTCCAGGATGTTCACTTAAGCCAAACCATTAATGGTTTTGTATGTCACTATGACATCTCTGTTTACCTCCGCACTGTAAGTTTCTCCATTCTCCTCAAATAACCAAAGTGCCATACTCATGATACTATACTTGTAAATGTATTCCTTTCCTTTTCTTGGGCTATGACTTTCTCCTAAAGTGTACTTCCCAGGATTAAACTGAATGCACTGGTTGGAATTGTATGTGTGTAGCCCAGCTTCCTTGTTTTATCCTCTAGTATTAAAGCCAATGATCTGAGGTGTCTCTCAACAACCTTCTTAATGAAGCCTGTCACATTCAAAGATCTGGGCACATATATCCCAATGTCATTGTGCCACCTTTAACATTGTCCCATTGGTTCTTATTCTTCACCTCATTCTTTCTGACAGTCTCGCCCAATTTAAAATTCTTTTCACGAAAATTTCTGTCTCATATTTCTGCCCATTTCAACCTTTTACCTAGGTTCTTGTGAAATCTCTTCATTGTGTTATGATATTTCTGTGTTTTGTGTCATTTGCAAATGTTGCAAATGTACACTGAATAGGTGTTTGTTCTCAAGTGGCCTTTCTAAATGGAAAATTTGCCATTTTGACCTCTGGCATATTCATTGTCCATGGGGATCTTTGGCAGTGCTTCCAATTAAACTACCAGCCTTACAAAAGTATATTCCTTCCAAGTAACCCATGCTGTGTACATAAGAATACAGCTTTTCTTCCAAGTTTCATGTTAAATATTCAGGGATAACCTGAAGTGAGAGCAAAATGCTTCGATTATCTCAGACTGTTATGAATAACAGTTTAAATGGCTCACTCAATAACTTTTGTCAATAGAACTATCTCTGATTAGTCTCAATAGTTGTCTACTTTCCAATGAAATAGAACAGATATGGTCCTTTTGCAAATTAACTCTTTGCATTCTGAACATTAATTCACATCAAGTAACATTATGGATTCCAGTTCAAAATCCTTGCCAGGTCATATAATCAGCAGTTTACAACCATACCAGAAATACTGTCATGTAAGATAGTTGCATTCAGAACAACCATTTATGCATATTAATTAAAGAGACTGCTGCAGGTTGCTACATAACTGTAAACTGTTTAAAAAATAATAGTTTTTCTGCCTCCTCATTAAAACACTTCTTACACCACTACCAATGCAGTGTGTACCATATGCAAAATGCACAGCAGAAATTCACCAAAGATTTTCAAACAGCTCTTTTCAAACCAATAAACACATTTCACCTGGAAGGATAAGGACAGCAGATACACGGGAACACCACCACCTACATGTTCCCCTCCAAGCCATTCATATCCTGACTTAGAAACATATCACCATTCCTTCACTGCCACTGGTTCAAAATCCTGGAATTCCCTTCCAAATGTCATTGTGCGTCTACCTGCAGCAGGTGGACTGGAGCTCACCACTACCTTCTTAAGGGCAACTAGGGATGGGCAATAAATGCTGATCTGACAGTGAAGCCCACATCCCACAAATGAATAGAAAATATTATCATCTGCTACTCAAATCCCCCGACTGCTGATCACTACCTCATGCTCCCCTGCTGACTGCCCGTGCTGGTCCTCCTTTGGTTGATACCCCTTTCATTTGCACCCCTCTTAGCTAATACCTGGGCCCTAGTACCTTATCAAAACCCTTCATATATATCTTATATTACATTAAAATATGGCTAATGTTGCTGCTGCAGCAAATGAAAACAGCCATTCTTCAAAGTGTGAGATGCCACAAGCAGAAATGATATATATAAGTCTTAATACAACCAGCACTCTTAATAATGAACTGCAACTACTATTCCTATATAATTTGTAACTTTCAGCATTAATCCCTTGAGGCTGATGCACCACTTTGGGGAAGCATGATTTGCCTGTTGTACCAGATGTAACTTCAATGCTTTATTTGTGACTGACCAAGGATGACACAGGCAGAAGTGTGTGATAGATGAGCAAAATAGATTTACTAAATTTAACACTTTAAGTAAAAAAAGAAAATGCTTAATAAAGGAGGTGGTATCTGTCATGTCACTCAGACATCGGTTCTTCTTTCCCAATTGACTGTATCAGATGTTTCTCCATGGTGTTCTTTTTTTAATTCATTCACAGGATGAGGGCATCACTGGCCAGGCAGCATTTATTACC
Source organism: Rhincodon typus (assembly GCF_021869965.1). NCBI lineage: Eukaryota > Metazoa > Chordata > Chondrichthyes > Orectolobiformes > Rhincodontidae > Rhincodon > Rhincodon typus. The sequence goes on from NC_063338.1 coordinate 73,527,555, forward strand.
CATCCCTAATTGCCCAGAGGGCAGTTAAGAGTCAACCACATTGCTGTGGGTCTGGAGTCAGGACCAGGTAAGGATAGCAATTTCCTTCCCTAAAGGGCATTAGTGAACCAGATGGGTTTTTCCCTGACAATTGACTCACAGTCATCATTATATTCTTAATTCCAGATATTTATTGAATTCAAATTCCACCATTTGCCATGGTGGGATTCGAATCCAGGTCCCCAGAACATTGTCTGGGTCTCTGGATTAACAGTCTACCGATAATACCACTAGGCCATCACCTCCTCTGTTGACTGAAGATATCAATGGTCATTTTTGTTCCCTTGTCTTCTACCGTGTGTGATTCTGAACATTCTTGACCATCTGGATTTCATCCTTCCTGCTAGCTTCTTAAACTCTTGTTAACCTATTTGGGGTTCCACAGGGATCATTGCTAGGACCACAATGTCTGTCAATGTCTTGGAGGAAGGAAGTGAATATACTGTAGCCACATTTGCAGATGACACAAAAATACATGGAAAGGCGCATAATGAAAGGGATATAAACAATTTACAGAGAGGTATTGGTAGGTTGAGTAAGTGGGCAAAATGTTGGCAAATGAACTATAGAGTGGGAAGATGCAAAGTTGCTTATTTTGGAAGGGAGAACTAAAGAACAGGAAGTTATTTAAACAGAGAAAAACTGCAGAAAGGTGAACACAAATAGACTTGCAGTTACATGTGCATAAAACACAGAAAGCTAGCACACAGGTGCAGCAAGTAACCATGATAGCCAATGGAATGTTGGCCCTTATTTCAAAGGGGTTGGAGGATAGTCTTATTGCAACTGTACAAGCTGCTGGTGAGACCACATCTGGAATACTATGAGCAGTTTGGGTTTCCTTATTAAAGGAAATAAATCATTTCATTTGAGCAGTTCAAAGAAGGTTCACTGGGATCATCTTGGAGGGCTCGTGTTATGAGCAAAGGCTAAACAGATTGGGACTCTACTCACTGAAGTTTAGAAAAATGTGAGGTGATCTCATTGAAACATGTATGATTCTTAAAGGGCTTGACAGAATAAATGCTGTGAGGTTGTTTCTCCTTATGGGAAAGTCTAGGGCCAGAGAGCATCATGTCAGATTAAAGGGGCACCAATTTAAGCTTGAAAGGAGGTGGAATTTCATCCCTCAGAGAGTTGTGAGTCTATGCGGAAATCCTTGCCACAGAGTGCTGTGGGAGCAGAATCCTTTTGTATATTAAGGCTGAGAGAGATAGATTTTTGATCACTAGAGATTCAATGATTACAGGGAAAGCGTAGGAAAGTCAACAAGAGGAATGTTAGATCAACAATGATCCTGTTGAATGGTGGAGCAGCCTCAAGGGGCTGGATGGCCTTTTCCCTTCTTCTAGTCTTACCTCACCCGTAGATTTCAGCTCCACTATAATATCAGGATCAAGGATGTAATGAGGACTAGAGCATTGTGTGCTAATGAAACCCAAACTGAGCATCAGTCAGCAAGTCATTGCTGTGTAAATATCATGTTATAGCATCGTTGACAAAATCTTGCATTATTTTCCTGATGATTGACAATAGGTTGATGGAGTGTTAATTGGCTGGGTAGGAGTTGTGCCACCTTTGTGGCAAATCATTCCTAGGCAATTATTATATTGTTGGGCAGATGCCAGTGGTTTAACAGAACTGGAACAAGTTAGCTAGGGGCGTTGTTAGTTCTGGAGAAATATTTTGCTGCAAGAACACATAACCTTTTCTGTGTTCAGTACGTTCAGCTGTTTCTTGACATCAAGTGGAATTAATTGAATTGGCTGAAGACTAGAATAAAAGAAAAGTACTGTGGGTGCTGTATATTTGAAAACAAAACATAGAGAATGCTGAATAAACTCAGCAGGTCTGGCAGCCCCTGGGGAGAGAGAAACAGAGACACAAACGATTCTGTAGAAGAGTCATATCAGACTCAAAACTCTGTTTCTAACTTGACAGATGCTGTCAGACCTGCTGAGTTTCTCCAGCATTTGCTGTCTTGGTTTGATGAATATTGATAGCTGTGGACCTCAGAAGGAGGCCAAAATGGATTATTCAATTGGCATTTCTAGCCAAAGGTGGTTACAAATGCTTCAGCCTTGTCCTTTGCACTTATGTGCTGGGCATTGCAGGCTCTGAGGAAGACAAATCGAGCCTCATTCTAAATTTTTTTTATTGTTGACCACCATTTATAACGGGATATGCCAGAGCTTTGCTCTGACGCATTCTGACACTGTTAGGTATCTGTACCAGGCTGCTGATGATGTTCATTTTCCTCTTTGTCTGAAATCCAATCAAAAGTAGTCAACTTGATTGTCTCTGCAGGAACACCTCTAAACTCTACATATGGATTTTTCAAACCAAGTGCTTTCATGAAATGACTTCCAGAAAAAAATACTGAGAAAGCAAATGCGAGTATGTTATTTAGACGTCCTCGCCATTCATAATTACATTAAAATGGTGCCCATTCTCACTGTCATTTACTCTGCTAAGTTTCATGGGGAAACATGTGTAACAGTGCCAATATAGGACTCTGATTTTAAAAATGTTAATCCTGCCTGACCAAAGTGGAATATTCAAAACCCTGAACTTTTCTTAACCAGGATGAAAGTGCATGGCAGGTTAAGGTCATGTTTTACCTGTTCTGCCTATCATGTTGGCATTAATATTAAACCCTACATGCTGAATTACAGACTGTTCCCAGCAATACTTCAACAACTGCTTGCTGGCACTTCTACATATCTTTTTTAATCTGTGCACTTAGAGAGACTGAGTCTGCTAATTTTCAAAGGTTAATGAGATAATGGTTGAATAACAGCACTTACTGCACTTCAAGATAATTGATCGAATGTGTAGTACTTCAGGATATTCTGAGGCGGTGATAAGTTATTATAGAAATGCACATTTTTCTTTTAACTTAGGTTACATTTAATTTTGGCCTTTTGCAGTTTGAAAGTTCTTATGCTATATATTTCATCACATAATTGCACATGTTATGTTTTTAAATGTCTTGCTTTACCATTCAGTTCATTTCACAGTTTGGTGAGGATGAATTATTGTTCACTAATTGAGGAAAATCAATATTGAGAATGAACATTTCCACTTTGCAAGCCAGTGTTTGTATCAAAAGTGTGATAATTGGTGTCATCAAATACAAAATAATGCTGAATTTTCTCAATCCCATGAATGTGCCCAGACTCGAATCTTATAAAGGGGTCCTTCTACTGTCCCAGTGATAATATGTGAATTTGCTAATGTTATGAAGTGTTGTCCATTAGGAACTGAGTTGAAGTTGTTCAAAATCTATTATCTACAGGACTCGTAGAGGCAACGGAAAAAGAAAATGTTCATTCTGCCCACCTCAGAGGTGAAATGGTGTGGTTGGGGTGGGGGTGAGAGGTGATACGGGGGTTGACATGTTCCATTATCCAATGTGGCTGGGCAACTCAACTAAGAAGTTATATTATTAACCTGCTGTTCTGTATCATGGAGACTTGCCTACCAGTAGATTTGGGGTTCTTCATTAAATATACAGATAATGTAATAACAGAAACCACTGTGACTTTCCCACAAGCTCAAGTCAAATAGCAATGGGACTCAAAGTCAGTAGAATTCCAAAAGACAAGGATTTTTTTTCCATCTTTTTGACTTGTCTCGTCATTCTAAGAGGAGCAACAATATTTAACCATATTCTACAAGCAAAGTTAACACTTCCAGTTTGCAGGGTCTTTCCCAACTCCTGATCAGGAGGTGACACCTTCCTGAAAACCCCTTCGAACAATTCATCTGAATGCGGGACCATATCACAGCTCCATCCATTTGCCTGTGAAATGACTTTGTGTTCTCACCAGGTGGGAACCTGTCAGTCTCTGGCAGGGACCTGAACAGGGCAGTACTGATGAAAGCTATAAGTCAGTATGAAGGTTGAATTTTTATTTAGTGTGCCTCAGATACATCCATACTGATACCAGCAGGCTACTATTTCATCAGCATGACAACTGGAGAAAAATATTCTGTTGATTCACCAAAGCTCTGTCAAATGTCTTGTATAAGACACCCATTTCCTGTCATGTATTTGTCATGGTGTGCGACAAAGTGATTTGAATATTTTAGAAAGGGGTTGCATCCTAGAATTATTCACGAAACCATCAGATAGAAAAATAAATGATTGCATGACAGACTGAAACTATAATCTATTTTTAAAATGTAAACACTGGGACAGATGGTTTTATCCTCCTGCCTTTTGGATTGGCACTGATGGTTTAGATGCTTGAGCTATACAACCTGAGCAAACAATACAACAAAAGAAGGAGAAATCTTTACAATCTTCTATTCATCTTTATAAGTACACCTACTGCATTGGACTATGTACATAATTTGTCAACAAAATCACAGTTTGTTTGCTTTTACTTTTCATCTAGAAAATGCAGTTTGTTTATTCTCCCTTCATAATGCAAGAGTCATATGGATGACTATATTTTGGTCTCAACTAATATTTTTTGTATTTGATCATTAGGTTTTCATAATATTTGGATAGTCATCTGAAGAAAAAAAATGTATGGGCTCTGGAATTAGTCAAGCTGCTTTTACAGATAGCTGGCATGCACATGGCTGGCTGAATGGCCTGTTGCTATGCAATAACGTTCTATTATTCAATTTCATGCACCCAGGCACATGTTAGTCGATCCAACAAGCTGACTCCATGTTACCTATTTCAACTTTATCCCACCACGAAAAGTCTGAGTTTAATTCAAGGATATCACTTATTATTTCCTCTGAAATCTCCCCTTATGATCAGGACAAACCTATCTTAAGAGAGAGTAGGAACTGCAGATGCTTGAGAATCTGAGATAACAAGATGTAGAGCTGGATGAACACAGCAGGCCAAGCAGCATCAGAGGAGCAGGAAGGCTGACGTTTCGGGCCTAGGCCCTTCTTCAGAAAATGAAGAAGAGTCTAAACCTATCTTAATTTGGATTTAATAACACCTATGTAATTTGAGTTCTCTGTGCTCATTTATCTATGCACCTGTATTATTTTGAGCTCCAGTCTAACATATTGATTTCCCCTTTGTTCCCTCCTTTGTCCTTTTCATTATAAACCCTCTGAGGTTCCATTCTCCTCTTCTTTTCATCTCTACTGTTTTGAGTACTCTGCCCATCCAAATCCCTATTCCAACTCCTTATTAATTATTGATCTTCCTAGACCCTGGCCACTGTTCCAAATTTGACTCCCTCTTAGATAAAATTCCAGCTTCATCCTATGCCTCGATGGATGTTCTCCAAAAGATTGATCACAGTACTCCTTGCCGCCTCCTCACAGGCAGCCACTGCCAACTGCTCCATACTACTGTGTTACCAATCTTCATGCCCAGTGCACCTATTGGGGGATCATCACATCATGCTTCTTTTCATGCCACTTATCATTCCTGACATTGACCATGTGGACTCTGCCAGTAAATTAACTATCATAATTCCTCTCTGCATCTTGCTCCAAATTGTCTATTCATTTGTGATCATGCCTTTGCCATCAATGGGAGTTTATTGCATGAATACTATAACATTGATGCAAATCTAGCTGAAAGATGAAGATACCATCCTTTCCCCAACAATATCCTATGATAAAAGACCTCTTAATCTACATCTTCCAGCACTCGCCCCACTAAAACTACTGCAGTGGCGATGTAACCCTGACCTTCTCCTCCCAATTTGGTATGTCACTCTTCTACTCTAGCACTCTCTCCCTCTTCCTGTGAGGCTTCTGCCTTGTTCCAGCCCCCTCACCTCCCATTTAATATCTTTGTTCTCGATCACCAACCGAATACCATGCCAAGTTTGTCACCAAGTTATCTTTGCAACTTCTCGCTCAGCTTCTGCACCAGGTGACTTGTCATCCTTCTTGATTCCATCTCAACTCGTCATGTTCTCTCTCTATTCTCAGTTAATTATCCTTCTATTCCTCTTTAATCTCTCCCTTCTCTTTCACATATTCACAAAGACTGCCATATCACATAATTTCTCCATTCCCACTGTATCAACCACTGATAGGGTGATCTCTGAGCAGTTTTTTTTTGGTTCTGTCTGCACCCACATCCCAATTTCCCTCCAAACCCATTACTTTCCATGTTCACCTTTGGCATAACCTCATCCCAATTAATTTGCAATCACATTTTCAAATTCCCAACTGTCTAGGCTTTGGCATCTATTTGCTTTATTTCTATTGTTGCTTAATAACACCATCAAGTCAATCTTTCATGCCCTTGACCCGAAGAAAGCCATTATCATGGTCATTCCTTCAGTAAAGCCCTCATCTCCAATCTAATTCAAGGTAGCAGATTTGAAATATGACAGACAGCTGAATTAAGTATTCATTATGGATCTGAGCTCATCTTTTCCAGGACACTAACCAGCTGCTTCTCCAGCTCAGTACCAGCAAACAGCTGACCACCCAACCTCTTGTCCTGAACTCCATGCTAGTTGATGTTAACATTTACTCTCCTCAGATCCTGTTAACCTCTCTTTCAAATTTCCCATCACTATCCCTCTCCAAAAAGTAACACACTTGACCTCTCTGCCCTTGCGTAACTCCTGTCTCTCTACTGAATCGCTCATGGAAAATTACATGGGAGGTGATTTGCAAACCGGGAAGCTGTGGGTATGGCTGAGTTGCCTTAGGCAAGGAGCTGGGATGGGTATAATGAGCCAACTGGATCCACCTGTATTGCAACCATTCTACAATTGCAAAAATTTTTTTAAATCAGCCGATTTTCACAACCAGATCCTAGGCAAGGTTACGCAATTTGTTGCACTTGCGAATGGGATACCCTGAACGGTTAAGTACCCAGATGAGGAGGGATGAGTTGATTTGTCTTCTTTATTCATTTAACCATTTGGCTAGTTGTAGCATGGTTAACTTAGAATGAATCCTTCCCAGTGTCGATATTTTTCTCCCAACCCAAATGGACTTATGCTTCAAAAGGAACATTTATCCAGACTAAATAAAAAATGAAAGAACTGTGGATGCTGTAAACCAGGAATAAAAACAAAGAAAAAGCATAGCATCTGTGAAGGAAAAGGCAGAGTTAATGTTTCAGGTCCAGAGAGTTCTGAGGAAGGGTCACTGGACCCCAAACGTTAACTCTGTTTTTTCCTTCACAGATACTGCCAGACCTGCTGAGCATTTATCCAGGCTATCTTGACTAAGGAAAAGAGTGAGATTATTAATTGTTAAATGCAAGAAGAGTTGGTATTACAACGCACATCCATGCAAGTTAAAAATAAGGTGAGTCCATAAATATGAATGCTTAAAAAATACAGAACAGTCTCCGAAATCTTCATGAAAATAAAATAGTTGAATGTTGCAGCTGTTGCTGTTAAGGTTACCAGTAGCGATGAAGTCAGCAGTTGAACAGACAATTTTTGATCTTCCTATTTTTGTAGGCTGATTGAAATTTCTTTATCTTGATTAATTTTTAAACTGGTTTTCAACACTTGGAGCTGGAGAGGTTGTCTTTACCTGGGATACAGGAGTAACTAGGGGATAGTTCTTGAATCTAACAACAGGCGTAATGATACTATGGCTTCAAGTGGTATATTTTGCCCTTTTTTTTAATGGCGAAAGGGGTAGACAGAAGTGGCATGCAGTCCACTCAAAGCCAATGGAGTAAATAGGTTGTGAGTCCTTGAGTTTTTTTTTAAGTTGCAACCATAGAAGCAGCCTGAATGGGGTTGGGTTAAGTTCCCACAGAACCCAGAGGTTTAGTTTTAGCTTTCTGCAGTTGCTTAGATTTTGAAGCAGGATGTGGAAGCTTTTATTTCTCTCTCTGTTACAGTTAAAAGCTGGGGTTCTCTTCCTGCTGCTAGAATTGCATGGGACACAATCTACTTTACCGAGTTTGCCTTTGCCAAGGGTGTGTTCATGGGATGTTATTACACTGGAACAGTTAATTGGTAGTGGTTTATATAATATATAATTTTGTTAAGCATTTCAATAGAGTTACAGTAAAGGCAATTCTCTTTTCTTTGTTTTATTTTTGTCAGTGTTTTAACTGTAGTGTAAAAGTAAAGTGTGTTTTGCGTAAAGTCGAGTTGTTTGACCAATCAAATTGGATCAGGAACGCAACGCCTTAGACTTAACTTTAAAATAAGAAAAAATTCGGGTCTAGACTATCTTCTTAGTATATTTTGAGGGGTTTGGTCTGGTCCATGACACAGGCTACTGCTGAAACCCAGTCCGGTATAAATTTGAGTGTTCAGTCCTACCAGGTTTCTCCAGCAGAGTTGAAACAGGCTTATGCTTATCGCCTTTTTTTTGTGTATCCCTAGACGTAAAACAGGCATTTTTGCAAGAGGTAGAGGAGAGAGAAAGTTGGCTCTACTTGTTACCTCGTTTTGTGAAGGATCTCCCTGTTTGAATTTCCTTGATAATTTACATGTGCAACATTTCATTAGTTCCACACAGGACGTTGCTAGACAACCTGAATTCAAATCTGCATTTTTTTTTTCTGTAGCAGTCCTCCTTTCCAAAATAAACAAAACATTTTGGAACTAAAAGTACGAAAGTGGCTAGAAATAGTTTGGGGTTCTGATCGATCGTCATAATACTGGCATGATATGTGACACCTTTGGGGCAAGTGTGACATAAATTTGAACCATCTGGCCCAAAGATATGGCTACTAACATAATTGTTTTTTTTAATGTTGAATTTCAAGGTATAATCACTTCATCCAAGTCTACAAACATTGAGCTGATGGGTAGTTAAGACACCAATGAGATAATTTTGCTGCAATTTCTCCATAGACTCCAAATGATGAGGTACTTGTTAATCTGGTCTGGCAATTGCTAGACATCTGACATCGATTATGTTGTAAAATCTGATCCATTTATGCCTGTGAATGGAAGGACGAAAACATATTTGTGAATCACAAAACCGTAAGGCATTAGAACCCGGTGAAGATTCTTGGAAGGCTAGAAAGAAGAACATAATGCACAAAGTGATGGAGGGAGGGATGAAATATGAGTCAAGAGCATATGAAAGCTTTGTATTCATTATGCAGGTAGTGCTTTAAGAAGTCTATAAAATGTCAGAAGGACCAAGTTAGAGGGTTGTAGCCTGAAGAAATCTTGCCACTAAAGCCAAAACCAGTCTAACCAGAACCTTCAACTTGAAATGACTAACCAAATGATTAATCAAATCTAAATAAAGGTAAGGTTGTGAAGACCTACGTAGGGGTATGTACTTACTCATTCACACCTCATGGTCATATGGTTTCTTCTTCAGTTGCTTCAAAGAGTCTCCCATTTACAACTTCAAGTTGTCTAAATTTATTCTCTTGTATTTCCTTCTAATCTTCCTTCATTGATCATCTTCAGCTAGGTCTCATACCTTGGAATTTGGTGTCTCCAACATTGCTACCATTTCATGAAATTAGTTCACGAAGTTTCGGCATCTGCCATCCTGAGAATGTTTTCATTGTTCTTGCTCTTCAACTGACACTCTCTAGCCTTCTCCAGAACATTTCACAACTTTCTAGTCTTTGACGTCGATATTTCTCAAGGTCCATGCTTCAGCCTTATATAGCAAAATACTCCAACTTCAAACTAAACATTCTTTCCTGGCCCTCGCTCATTGTTTCGTATGCTGAGCAATTCTGTTTGAAGAATGTATTCTTTGCCATTGCTAGTTTAACTCTGTTCTATTGTTTCGTAATTTTGTCTCGCATCATCTTTGTTCTTTTACTTCTAATGTGAAGTAATAATAAAAAGAAGCATTAGATGTGGTGCAGGAAAATGTCAAAGAAGTTAAATTGATGAAGGTAGTGAATTTGCAGGTGACCAGGTGCTAGTGGATTGCACTATAAAAGATTTATAGACATTGATCGAATAAATGAATGGGTAAAAGGTTATGAAATGAGAATTAGTGGATGAGACAAAAGTTATGAAAATTGAAAGAAATAATGTTGGGAAAACAGATGCCAAAATAAATGTCTGCAGACAGAATTGGTATCACAATTTAAATACTGATGGAAATATTTTCTCAGAAGATAGTTACTGACACAAATAAATCAGAGCTATAATAAATACCACGTCTGTTTTTATGGCTGTAATTAAAAGATCATTATGGTGTGAAGAAAAGCTAGAGATTTATCCTTGGAATCCTGTCTTTATCCCTGAACATTCTTTCCTGTAGTGGTTAGTGCACTGTGATTTCTGTAGGGACCTGACACGCATCTTGAGTTGTACATTCAGTCTCCAATGATCCAGAAACTGGATAATCTGGACCTTTGATTATAAAAGCACTTGAAAGTGCCTGTCCTATTGGGCAATGTTCAATAAGAACGAAAATCCATTTTAAAATAATAAATTCACATGTCAGGCTTTTGTTTAACTAGCATTTTATTAATACCGTTGGAATGATTTTTTTTGTAGGCTAGTCAAGATTTGATTTGTCACTTCAGTCCATGGATAAGAGCCAAGGAGATTTGTTTCACCATCTCACTGTCTGAGTGTAGAGTCAAACTTGAGATCAGGTTTTTTTTTAACATTTCTAGTTCTCATTGTTGCTATGATTTTAAACTATTCAGAAATGATAGTATTCCCATCCTTGCTTCTCAGCAATGAGCAGTGAAATGCAAACAAGACACAAAAGTTACAGTACTAGACATTTATGAAGTGTTTTATTCATGGTTTTTTTTTTCTGAAACTTTCTGAAGAACGGTCTAGCCTTCCTGCTCCTCTGATGCTGCTTGGCCTGTTGTGTTCATCCAGCTCTACACCTTGTTATCTCAGATCCTCCAGCATCTGCAGTTCCTACTATCTCTGAAACTCATTTATTGGCTGTACGTTTATAAATGTAAAATCATTGTCTGGCAGATATCTTTAAAACACCATGAAGAAGCAGAGGTTTTTATACATGGAATACAGGCCTGAGGAAACAAATGTACAAACTGCTACAAATTATGATGGTTGTTAGTGTGTGATCTCTAACAAACACACCTTTTTGAACAAAATCTATTAAAATGTGTTAACTTTCACCAGGGAACAATGAGTCAATCAATCTATCACTATCTTGAAAGAATTACATAACTCACTCGTGCTCATTGCTTTAGATTTTTGACTCTATCATCTTTGTGAAAGATTGACATGGATGAGTGAAAAATACAGGCAATAATCCTATATATAGCACAGGTGTGACAATAAAAAAACATCAAGCAACTCCGACTGAGCAGCAGCTGTTCAATACCAATTTTTTCAAGCAACTGTGTATATATAAACAACATCATAATTTTCTAAATTTACAGGAATAACATTAGCCCCATTTAATCCAGTACTGTGGGAGCTGAAATGAAAATTTACAAGCCATTAATCTTTTTTAGTGCTGAATTGCCACACACCCTTATAATCATTAGAAGCTTTGCTCAGTGCAAGATAATCACAGATTTTTCTTAGAACCATGTGGATGCTGTTTGAAATCCTGCAGACAGAATCCATAATATTGTCCCCATGGGTCAAGAATAAAGCTGCTACAGCCACATGGCTATTCTGCTTAACTGAGCTCTAATAATAATTTAATGTCATTTTTGGTGTTTGACCTTCTTTCCTGCTCCACTTCCCTTATATGAGATCCAGGCTTGTTTTTGTGTCGTTGCTACTAATTAGGAGAGGAGGTTGTGTTAAGTGCGTCTCAATGTTTGCAAACCTTTACCACCTTGCACTGGAGCTCTATTTCTGGGTTTTTCTATTCGTTATGGCTTATTACACTGTATGAAAGCATCCCTCTATTATTTGATCCCCAATATTGTGGAGTTGGATAATGCAAGCATGCCTTGGTCACTGAGATTTTCATATTTAGATGAGTAACTTAGCCCGTTTTAAATATTTCAATATTTTCTCCTCAACATTTATTGCAATATGAGACTCACCCAGCACAAACCTCTTATAAGATCAACCACATCCAGGCCTTTCTCATTTTGATCTGAGCTGCTGCATGGAGAGTAGCACCGCATGGCCCATGAAACTTCCATGCGTCTCACTAGTTATGAAGGACATGTTTATAATGGTAAAACCACTAGCTATTGATTTACTATCCCTTTGTAATAGGAGAGGAACAAACTCTTGTGACTTGGGGCAGCAGTTCAAAGCTGCAATGTATAGGAAAGAAGTTTTCAGAGGAGAGGATTAACAGCAGCAAACTGTTTCTTACTGATGTTTCGGTAAATATCTCAATTTGCAAGAATAGTTTATGGGTGAATTTTCTAGACAACTGAGGACAGAAAGCACTCTGAAACTGCGATTTTTTTTTTCAAATTCAGGCAAAGTAAAAGACTATATTGAAGTCACTCCAAATAAGTTTGAGTTATAAAGAGAGGCAGGATAAGCTGGGACTTGCTTCACTGAAGTGCGGGAGGGTGGGAGGTGACCTTAATAGGGATTTAAAAAATCATTAGGATCACAGGCAAGGTGAAGAGCAAAGATCTTTTCCCTATAGTAGGGAATTCAAAACTAGGGAGCATAAGTTTAACGTGAGAGGAGAAAGATTTAAAAGGGACAGGAGGGGCAAAACTTTTATCACACAGAGGTTTGATCGTATGTGGAATAACTACCAGGCGAAGTGGTAGGTGCAGATACAGTGACAATATTTAAAAGACATTTGGACAGGTGCATGAATCGGGAAGGTTTAGAAGGATGTGGGATAAATACAGGCAAACAAGACCAGTTTAGTTTGGGAAACTTGGTCGACATGGATGAGTTGGACAAAGATTTTCTTTCTGCGGTGTATGACCCTATGACTGTGATTCTAAGTGAAGGCACTGAATTCCATTCAAATATGAAATAATTGATAACGGTATGATGTGCTTTCTTACCTCACATGCCCAATCAGTCTAATTCCTGGGAAGAAAATCAGATAAAATTGACCTTGAGAAAAGAGACTATGTGTAAATAATAATGCACCATTTTGGCTCCACAAATGTGTGGACTCATATTGTCCATCTTGTGGAAAATAGATGTTTACTTTGAACCAGCATCTACAATTCCCAAAACTTGGTACTGATGCAGGACATTGCTCCTATTCAGTGGAAAATCGGAGTTTAAGATTACGGAGGGGCAATTTTTTGCAGTGTTTCCAGCACTTGGGGACTAATTGGCCTCTAATCATACTGACTAATATAGATCTGAGCTAGTGCTCTGTGCCAGTGATCTGTAAGGAGTTTTCACAGAAGTAGCTGTCTCACATAGTGACTTTAGAAGCATCCAAGGATACTTCAGAATTCGTTGACAACTGCAGATCTCAAGAAGCAGGTCCCTCATGACCAGCAGCTTCATTGAGTCACGAGTTATCTAAGATTTCACAGGCCCCAATGGAGCTTTTTCACACTGTCATCTCTCAAACACACGTCATTCATGGAACACTTCTGAGAAGAAGTAAGTTAGTAACTGCAGCAAGTAAGGTAGCTGGTACAAAGTGTGGATGTGAAGATTAGCACTAATTGCCGATAAGATGTAGGAAATTATTAGAACCTTTATTGAATTTTGTTTGGTAAAGTAAAAATTGCTCAACCACAAGTGTCAGAATTCATTACTGTGAATCTTTTGAACTTGGCTAAGTTGGATCAACACATGAGAGCATGACCCTTTTATAAAGCATGACCTTTACAAAGCATGTAGTAAAGTCTTTGTAAGTCAGTTGTAGGTAGAAAGAAGCATTGATAAGAGAAAAATGCTTCTCAGTTTCTCTGCTTCCAGTCAGTGAAAACACAACTTCTGTTTCCTTTCTGTGGCTACAGGCTGATGCCATCTTGCTCCACTACTCCCACCATACCTTCTCCTCATTGAATTATTTAGGAACCTCTCAGACTTCTTCCTTCCAATCAATTCTTCAGCTTCAGGAAATACTGACTCTTACTCCTGCCATTGTATAGTCAGTGGTAAATAATATCACAAACACTGCTAATAAGAGTGCCACATAATGTAATTTGAATAGCAAATATTTCAAGAAAGATTGACTGAAATTTTGCTATCTGTAAAATATGCAAGATGCTTGACAAAAACTAAGTAGAGCTTATAGTTCATGGCTCCACCAGTATCGTACTCCTCAATAATTCTGCACAATTCAGAAGGTGGGTGCTCCATAAGGCATTTTTGCCATTTAGATGCTTCTTTGAAATATCTAAATATGTTCATTCCAAAAACACATGGATAGGTGGATTTCCCACCCTGTTAAATTTTCTAAGCTAAAATCAACACAAACCCCAAGCAATATCTAAAATAAGGATATGCGAAATAATAACTCAGCTGAGATAATAAACTCAATTTAAATGAAATTCAAAATTCATTGGATAAATATACTGTCAAGACAACTGCTTCTTTTTGTTGCATAAATACAGACAAACGATGATTGATATGTGATGTTATAGACATGCTCGCCGAGCCGGTGGGTTTGGTTGCAAACGTTTCGTCACCCTGCTAGGTAACATCGTCAGTGCACCTCCGGTGAAGCGTTGGTGTTCTGTCCCACTTGTTATTTATATGCCTCAGTTTGTTGGGGTGTTTGGTACCACTTCCGGTTCTGTTTCTCAGTGGTTTGTACACAGGGTCTAAATCGATGTGTTTGTTGGTGGAGTTGCAATTACCAGACCTCCATGAATTCCTTGGCATGTCTCTGTTTGGCTTGTGCTATTATGGATGTGTTGCCCCAGTTGAATTTGTGTCCCTCTTTGTCCATGTGTAGCGAGACAAGTGAGAATTGGTCGTGTCTCTTGGTGACTATTTGATGTTCATGTGCCCGTATTGTCAGTTTTCTTCCGGTTTGGCCGATGTAGTGTTTCTCACAGTCCTTGCATATTACACCAGTTTTGCTGGTTTTGCATGTCTACAATCTCATCTACAACCCGTGCTACAAATCTTCTCAAAAACTATGAATGATATGTGGAAATATAATCTTTGATTTGATGCAGCCAATCAAGGAAAACAAACAATGATATATTAAATGATATAATTAAGCATTCTGTTGTATTGCATGATAGTGCTTAGGGATGTGAATATAACTCATGATGGCATAAGTATTAAATAGTGAAATTGCAGAATGTTCAAATTCTTCAGGGTTTGTACAATTATTTCCCACTACAGAATTATTTCCTACTATAGATGTTTAATTTTTGCAGTTTATTTTATTTCTGTATAAAGTTATGCAATTAAAGACTTTGAGATGGAAATTCAAAAAGTAATTAGGAAAGCTACCAGAATCTTATTCTTTATTGCAAAAGGTTTTAAATATAAAGGTGACGATTTTATGCTTCAATCTGCCTGGAATTGACAAGACTAAAACTATAGTAAAGTACATCTCTTTATTTAAGGAAGAATGTAAGTAAATGTGTTGGAAGCAGTTCGGAGAAGATTCACCATTCTCATACCTGGAAAAGTTGTCTAACGAGAAAAAGCTGGACAGGCTAGGCTTATACCCAATGAAGTTTAGAAGAGTTGACTTGAGGCAACATATCAGATTGTAATGCTCAGAGGAAGAAAATATCCTACATTGCTTTTGTTTTTGTTTAAAATGATATGTTTTTAATATAAGAATTGAGTTTAGCTGGATCCTAAAATGGCTGTCATTGAACACAGAGTGAGCAAGCTGACTGGTTCCAGAAATTTCTCGCAATTACCAGGTCGAAAACACTCCCTGGAATGTGACATTCCTCTGATTATATGAATGTTCCAACAGGCCAACACTATTGACTAGAAGATTACATGCCTATCTCAGTTAGCTCTGAACAAGGGAGACTATCAAAATCCATTATTGCTTCACTTAGAATCCCCACAATTAACTGCTAAAAATACAATGGCTAGTGATGAGGGGATGTCAAAGTACATCTTATTAGCTGATTGTGTCAATATGAAGTCTTGGTCACATGAAACAAACTTGTTCGTTGGCACACCTTTTAATTATACAGTCTTGACATTTTATTTGTCAGTCTGCATGTGACATCAGGAGATTAAGCAACTCTAGGCTTAGGTAAGCTCTTTGTTCTGAGGAAGGTTCACAGGACCTGAAATGTTAATTCTGATATTTTTCTTCATAGATGCTGCCAGACCTGCTCAGCTTTTCCAGCAAAATCTGTTTTTGTTCTTATTTTGCAGCATCTGCAGTTCTTTCGGTTTTTATTAGGTAAACTCTTGTGTGAGATCTCAATATCACATTAAAAGTCTGATTTACAGAAGGAAATCTGTTTCGTAGAAAAGTAATAATATATAAAATAGGAGCAAGAGTTGGCCATTCAGCCCATCGAGTCCGCTCTACCATTCAACATGAACGTGGCTAGTCTTTTATCTCAACACTATTCTCCTGCTCTTTCCCCAAAATCTTTGACACTGCAAACCTCTAGAAATCTAGATATTCTTAAATATATTAAGTGATTTGGCCTTCACAACCATTTGTGATACAAAATTCCATAGCCTCACTACTCTGAAGAAATTTACCCTTATTTCAATCCAACATGAACTGATATGAAATACTATCAACTACTACACTTTAACCAGAAATCCAATTGCATCTGAGCTCCCATGAAAGGGACTTTTACGTAAAGCTAACTGAAAGAAGTTCAACTAGACATTGACTCACTGGAATTCCCTATTCATGTGAACTAATTCAGATATCTTTATCTTTGATTTGAAGTAATTTGTAACTTGTCTCCTTTCTGTTCTCTTTTCTTGAGTGCATGTGTGTGTTAATGTGTGTTACAAATTATTCTTCTGACTATGGAATGCATTAATAAACTTTGCTTTTTTTTAAATTCACTCATGGGATGTGAGTGTCGCTGGCTGGCCAGCAATTTATTGCACATCCCTAGTCACTCTTGAGAAGGTGACTTCTTGAACTGCTGCAGTCGATGTGCTGTAGGTTGACCCACAATGCACTTACAAAAGGAATTCCAGGATTTTGACCTGGCAACAATGAATATATTTCCAAGTCAGAATGATGAGTGGCTTAGGGGGAATGTTCAGGTGTTGGTGTTCTCATGTATCTGCTGTCCTCGTCTTTCTAGATGGAGGTGGTTGAGAGTTTGGAAGGTGCTGTCTAAGGATCTTTGGTAAATTTCTGCAGTGAATCTTGTTGTTACTCACCCTGGAGGTGGAGGGAGTGGATGCTTGTGGATATGGTGCCAATCAAGCAGGCTGCTTTGTCTTGGACCATGTCAGGCTTCTTGGGTGTTGTTGGAACTGGATTCATCCAGGTGGGGAATATTCCATCACAATCTGATTTGTGGCTTGCAGATGGTGGACAGGCTTTGGGAAGTCAGGAGGTGAATTACTTGCCACAATAGTTCTAGCCTCTGACCTGCTCTTGTAGCGACTTTGTTTATATGATGTGTCCAGTTCAGTTTCTGGTCAATGGTGATCCCCAAAGTGTTGATAGTGAGGGATTCAGTGGTCGTAATGCCATTGAATGTCAAGGATGGTGGTTAGATTGTCTCTTATTGGAGACTGCTATTGTCTGACAATCATGTAGAGCCAATGTTACTTGCCAATTGTCAGGATAAGCCTGAATATTAAAAACCAATAGAGCTTCGGATGTTGCAAATCAGGAACAAAGACAGAAGTTGCTAGGCGCTCAGCAGGTCTAGCAGTATCTATGAAGAAAAAATCAGAGTTAACATTTCAGGTCCGGTGACCCTTCCTCAGAATTTCCTTGTTGGGCTTTTCCCAACAATCGACAATGGATACCAGAAGATTCTTAATTGCATTCAAATTCCATCATTTGCCATAGTAGGATTTGAAGTCAGATCCCCAGAATGTTAGCTGAGTTTTTAGATTATTATTCTCGCAATAATACCACGAGGTCATCACCTCACCATTTATGGTTTGATTTGACCCAAAAAAAATGATCTTGGGTTATTTAAAATTGGATATCACAAGCAGATATAGAGAAATGTGCCGCCTGTGTTTTATTTTAAAGAAAAATTGAAAACCCTATCTGTTATAGATGTGACAGGAGGACAATAAAATTAATTCACTTCCCCACTCCCTCTTGGCAGGCTGGATGTGGAAAGAATGTTTCCTTTTGTGTGAGTGAATCTAGAACTGGGAGTCAATGTTGAAAAATCAGAAGTTACCCGTTTCAGGCACAGAGGAGGAGAATTTTTTTCTCACAGAAGGTGATGAATTGTTGGAACTCTCTCTTCCTCAGAATATGGTGGTAGCAGATTATTTGAACATTTTAACGCTGAGGTAGATTTTTCCTGATACACAGGGTGGGGGAGGGGAGAGGGGAGTGGTGGGTGAAAAGGTTACCATGAGGCAGCCAGTAATGTGGAATCATCAGATCATGTCCATACCACTGCGTTCAAAGGAAATCAATTTCGGGCAGCTGATGATATCTTACTTGTTTTGCATTAGTACCATGGATGAATTTCTCCCCCTCTCACCTGGTTTCCATGTCTATAGTTCTTTTAGAGCTCCGTGAGTAGCCGGTGTCATGATATGAGCATCAGGCAACTCTTTTCAGATAGCCTTGCAACCAGACGTATAGATATACGTATGCTTAGAATATCTTGCAAACATTTTAGTTGTGACCTGCTTGGCATTGTATGTTCAGTCTTATAAATGAAAACAAATGAAAGATTAACAGACAATTGTAAATGCATTAGAGAAGTAATTGTGATAGTTTGCTGAACCTGAAACAATTTCTTCAATAATAGTGTACAGTAATTGCAACTGCAGCAATCATTTATTAATGATGTATTCTGTTGTTTTCTGACCGTTATGGCTATGTCAACAATTACTTCGATGACTAAAATACTGCATGTAAACAACGGAAGAATATTCCTCAGACAGCTCTCCTCGCATTTGAACATTGTAATAAAAATTCCCCGGTAAATCAAACATTCTAAAATATGAAAATAATTTTACGGTGACATTTTCTAATCTAATATGCCATAACATATTCTTATTTGGACACCATAAAGGTTATTTTGTATGATTCACCAACATTAAAAACAACGCATCTCGTATAAATAAGCTCATCAAATAAAGGACCTTCTACGTGTATGAACCAGCTTCAAGAACGTGTGAATCGTTTTGTCTTTTTTTTCTGGGCACAATTTTTTTTTAAAATTTGAAAATTCGTCCTTTTAAAAGAGTTTTAAAAATGTGCACAAACAGTTCAATACTGCTACCTTACAGTCACTTTTTCAAAGCTGGTAACAGGCTCCCACCTCAAAATTTCATTCCAATAAGATAATGCATGTAATCAGGCAAGATCAGGATAAATTGTCTTTACAGGATAAATTGTCATTTTGCAAATTTGAAACTCACCCAAAAGTGCAAACATAGTGTTGAAAATTTGCGTAAGTCACAGAATCTTTTAAGTGATGTTTTTAGAATTTTTTTAAAAATGACTTAATTGTTTGGAACAAGGTAATCTTAATTTTTTTCAATATTTTCTGTTATGTGATTTTTAAAATATCATTTACTTGTGCAGACCGGTCTCAAATGATAACTTGATTTAGAGCGCCACCTGCTGGATGTTGTAGAGTCGAATTGATAAGATTTATTAGAACAGCAGGTAAGAAAAGGTTTAGATGTTTGAAATTACTGTCATGGAATGATACATTTATTCATTGCCTTATAGGCTTTAAAACCTGTGAAAGAGTTTTTTTTTAAATATATATTTAAACTTTTATTGCCATAAGCATGACAATTATCCGAGAAAAGACTACATAGAGTCATCCAGTCAAACAGCATGGAAACAGACCCTTCAGTCCAATCAATCCATGCTGACCATAATCTCAAACTAAATTGGTCGCACCTGCCTGTGCTTGGCCCATATCCCTCCAAACATTTCTTATTCATATACTTATCCAAATGGCTTTTAAACATTGTTACTGTACCCACACCCATCACTTCTCCTGAAAGTTCATTCCACACACAAACTACTCTCTGTAAAAAATATTGTCCTTCATGTGTTTTTTAAATCTTTCTCCTCTCATCTTAAAATATATGCTACCTTTTCTTGAAATCCTCTACCCTTGGGAAAAGACACTGTCATGCAGCTTATCTATGCTCCTCATGATTTTCTAAACCTCTATAAGGTCATCCCTCAGCATCCTATGCTCCAGTGAAAAAAGGTCCCGGCCGATACAATTTCTCCTTCTAGCTCAAACCCTCCATTCCTGGCAATATCCTTGTAAATCTCTTCTGAACCCTCTCCTGCTTAATAATATCCTTCCTATAACAGGACAACCAGAATTGGACACAGTACTCCAGAAGAGTCCTCACCAATGTCATGTACAACTTCAACATGATGTTCCAACTCCTATACTCAAATGTCTGACCAATGAAGGCAAGCATGCTAAATGCTTTCTTAACCATCGTGTCTATATGTCATGCAAAATTCAAAGAATTATGTACCTGAACACCTCGGGTCTCTGTTTTGCCACACCACCCAAGGCCCTACTCTTATTTGCATAAAGCCTGCCCTTGTTTGTTTTACAAAAATCCAATGCCTCACATTTATCCAAATTAAATTCTACCTGCCACTCTTCAGGACATTTAAACAATTGATCGAGATCTCTTTGTAATCTTAGATAACCTTCTTCACCGTCCACTATACCACCAATGTTGGTGTTGTCTGCAAACTTGCTAAACATGCCTTCTATATTTTCATCCAAATCATTTATATCAATTACATTAAAAAGTCACAACAGTCATAGATTAATTTTTTACCACAAGAAAATTGTGAAAATGATCAAGTATTATTGGCCTTCTAACTTACTGTTTGCAAGTCACTCACTTACACATTTTTGTGATTTGATGTTCCTGGTAGCTTAAAGAAATGGTGAATTGTTGATATCATACACGTCAGAAGTTTGAGGGAACAAAACATGTCAAACAATTTGCACATTATTGGAACTTTAATTCCTGTCTGAGTGACTTTTTTTTACTTCCCCCTACAGTTTCTGCATCCACCCTGACTGAGATGCTTAGATGCCTGTCAAACAGAAAAGAGGTAGCATCAGGATGTGCCAAGGATCAGGTAGGCATAGAGCTGTAAGTGTGACATTTGGGGTGAGAGATCACAGTAGTAAGGAGGAGAGATTACAAATTGGCATGGGAGAAAGTTGTGGGTGGAGCATCAATGAGGTGTTTGCGGGGCTGGGTAAGTATTCATATCACAGGGGTCTTATGACTGGGAGAGAATGGGGCTGGAGGTTTGTGTGAGAAACTGTTGATGTGGGTTTGGTGTGGTTGTTTAAAGGATGATTTGGCCATGGAAGAAATACTTCTGCTTCTCTTGGCCCACAAGCAGTCCTATAAAGGCACTTAAGGAGCTAGAAGTTTTCTTTATCTGATTGGTTACGTGAGGACCAAGAAATTTGGCCAGTGTGAGTTTTAAAACAGAAACCTTGTTAAAATGGAGACACAGACCCTCTGTGGAAGATTTTGAAATTCAACTCCTGAGAGTGGATAATCTGGTGCCAATTGTTCTTTCTTAGTTAAGGCTGGAATAAGTGGGCACAAAGCAGGTTGAATACTTTTTGAAATTTCAGGAGAATAACTCTTGAAGCTTCAATATTTATATAACACCAGATGTGCTTTATTCAAAATACCTTCATTTGGATAGCATCCCTTTTAAGAAATTGCTGGACATTCTGAATATAGACCGTATTTTACCAAAGGCAGCCTTGGTCCTTACGTAGAAGCCAAAGAATTAATGACTGTTTCAAGAACTGATCCTAAATGTCCCTCCTTCTGTTTTTAGAAGTGGTTTACCTTCAGTGCATAACAAAAATCTGTGCTCTCTCTGCCATATTAAATGCTTGTGCCTGTTTGGAATTGCACCATAAAATGTTTTGGGGTTGTCTAAAAACTACCTGGTCCTTTTCAGTAATCTTCTAAAATTCCTCTTTAATGAGCTGTCTACTTTTCTGTTGTAGACAGTAGAATACTGATAATCCCAATGTTTACATTCCTGGTAAACCTCTTGTACCAATGTTATAATGGATGTCAATTGGGGAAGTTCTAATCATGCCAAAATTTGAGCAGTGTACTGTATCATGGAAGATAAAAGACTAAAGCAGTTATTTTACACAAATTCCAGCAGGACATCTTTACAACAAGTTGTAAAATCATCTAAAATAATGGGCCACGCTTGCCCTTAATTATAAGCTTCTCAAGTTAAACATGATGATTATAACAGCTATTTATACTCACATGCAAACACTCCAGTATGCAACATCGTAGAAAATGGAGGATCTGCGTGTGCATTCTCGTCCATTAAGTACAGTACACTGTGGACACCTTCTGCATCATAAGTTTATTTTCATTTACCTCGGCATATTTTTATTTTTTGACATTGTCTACAAGTTTCTTCTTTTCAGAAACTCCTGACTAAGTATTGGACCTGCAATAAGTGACAAGGAGTACATAATGTTTTGTGTGGATAAGCAAATTTATGATTGGGAATGTCACAAATAGCAGATCTTCTACTTACTGTGATTGTCTTTGTCTCAACAGCCATTTGTGATAATAGAAGTTACAAAATAAAACTTTCATTTGGAAGCATAGCTGAAAAATGATGAAATGAACTTGTACAACATTTGTATTGAGGCATCAACAGCCTAAGTGGAAGATCAATCCAATAGTCCTGCAATAAAAAAAATCTAATCTCCTGGTTTAATATTAATTCTGAGTTTACGTCCCTCCTTTATTGATTCGCTGATTAGTCGAAATAGCTTTTTCACAATTCACCCTCTTCTGTCATTTCACAACTTTTCTTCCTCTTAACCCATCTGCTATTAATTGATTTTCTTCCCTCTCACAAAACCTCTCCTTTTAATCATCAGAATAATGAATGTAGCATTGGTTGAGGCTCACATCATTAATGCATCCTTTTAAGACTGTCATCATAATGAATTTGCATTGCAACTTTCCCTGGCATTAATCATTTTATTATGAAATATCCATAGCTTTGTACAACATTCCAACTCCAACTAATGTATTTTGTAAGTGCTCTGTTAATGATTGTAAAAGCTGTAAGTAGACTGTGGGTACACTGAGACAGAAACTCTGCCTCTGTCAAGGAGACTGGGACGTAGCTATGTCTGAGAAATGGAGCAAGATCATTTTAACTAGTTGACAGACCAATAGGATGTATTTTTTAAATCATTATTCCTACTGAAATTTTGTTATTTCATTAGGTCCTAATCCTCTCTATCTTCATTGAACTTGTTTCAAATTCTGTCTCTGCTCTTTCCTGGAACCCTGTAAGTTTCTTCCAAGTTCATCACTTTTAACAAAGCAGATGTCATTGTGATATGCTGAGCACTGCATATTAATTACACTGTGAGCCAGGAGAAGGTGAGATGGCAGTCTCCATAGGCACCATGGATGGATGGGAATGTCTGAAACAGTGTATCCTGTACTCATTGAACACTCTTCCAACTAATGACTTGATGCATTAGAATGAACTGCTGTTGCCAGGTTGTTAAAATTTTCTTTTGGGTTTTGAAAATATGCCTCATAGAACCTAACTTGGAGCAATAAATCACACCACTACCAACTCACCAGTGATTTGAGTCTAAGTGACAATAATATCTGGCATCAACTATGATCACTATTGATTTGAACAGAGAACAGAGCAATAATAATTAAATTCTAAGTGTTTTGGCAAAGGTGATGGTGGATCAGTGCAGAAGTGCCATACGATTATGGAATGGAACAATTAATCTTGCATACGTGTGGACCATTGATGGGTTCTTACCCTGTACATGAGCCATGACAATGTTTTACAAGTTCACAGGAAACATACTGGGACTTAATTTATTTATCTGACTGTTAAGATGGACCACATTTGCTATAAGTTATCTGTTTGTATTTCTAATTGCTGCTTTTGGCTGATGATCAGCTAATTATTTTATATTGCTGGTGAGTTCATCAGAATCTTAACAAAAATCTAATACATCATATTATGCTTAAGAAACTAGGGGACATTTTTTTAAGGTGAGATGAAAAAGATTTAAAAAGGATGTGAGGGGCAACATTTTTAGACAGAGTGCTTATGTGTGGAATGAACTGCCAGAGGAAGTGGTGTATGTAGGTACAGTTACGCATTTAAAAGATATTTGGATAAGTACATGAATAAGAAACGTTTGGAGGGATATGGGCAAAATGCAGGAGGTGGGACTTGTTTAATTTGGAAACACGGTCAGCATTGACTAATTTGACCAAAGGGTCTGTTTCCACATTGTATGACTCCATGACTCTAAATAGGTTGGACCATACTTGTGGCTGTACTTAATCAGATCTTGGTTAAACTTCTACATCAATGTCACTGTGCTGTATGATCATTGATTTCCTTTAATACTCCAAAAGCTCTACCAAACTTATTGTATATCTACAAGTCATCTATATCAGTCTTTGTGTCAAAGTACTCAAAACATTTGCTACTCTGTGTTGACTTTTCTCATTATTTCAGACCTAAATAGCTGATTCTGAGACTTTAAACTTTAACCTTTTTTCTCCAATAGAGTCTCAGCATCTAATATGTCAAACTCTCTGTTTCAAGGGGATCACCTTCCAATTTTCTCAACTCTAAATATTCCACTCAATCTTTCCTCTTGGGCCATCCCATTTCTCCCAAATCCAGTATAAAATTTCATTGCATCCTTCTTAGAGAAGCATATCCTTCCTTGCATAAGGATACCAAATCTGTACCCAGTCACTCCAGTCAACTGCATTTTCTCATCCTATATACTTCAATTTTCCACATGATGAATTTCTGCGTTTAATTATGTTGCAGTTCCAAGGTACAAAGTAAGTTAAAAGCAAAATGCTTCACTGAAAAAAGTGAAAAAAAAAATCAGTGGATCTGCCAATTAAGAGTATTCTTCTGCATCTCTGACTACAAAGTCTCATTGGCAAAGACCAGGAGCTGTCTTCCTTCAAGCGGCCTAAACCCAAGAAAAAAATTAAACTCTACCGCATGAGAAAGTAGTTTAGAAATTTAAATTAATACTTCATAATCTAATTCAGCTAAGTTAAGAAATAGAAATAGAAATGCAAACATCAATATTAATGCTAAGTCGAATTGAATTTATTCAAAGCTAAAAGTAAATTTGGACTGGTAAAATGATTCATCTTTCTGTGCACTGGCAATTTCTTCATTACATTTTTGAACACATTAATTCCATAAAAGCCCTAGAGAATGCAGTCTTGGATATTTGCATGTTTTGTGTTTAGTGTAGATGTATTGTTTGATCAAACTCAATATATGAAGAAGCAGAAAACACAGGTAATGCTGAGATCAATTAAGACTAAAGGAACAGTTCCAAGATAACGTTTTCATTTGGTGCTGTTATTTCAGGTACACAATTTGTTCCCTCCTTGGCTTCAATAGATATTTTGTCAGTAACACTTAATTACAAGCGACAGTTCTGATGTAGTTAAAATAGGCAAGTCTGTTTTCCTTTGTCTGGTCCTTTTATTTTCATTACTTACAAGGAGAATATGGACATTCTGAAAATCAGTTAACTTACCGTCTCATTCTCAGTCCAGATTCAACTGCTATTTTGTTGCGGTTGCAAAGGCCTAAAATGACAGTATTATTCAGGAGTCACCACCTTTTATGGATGTAAATCAGGGTCCTAAGATGATTTTCCAGTTATCAATGAGTGAAACACCACCATATCTTCAAAGGGTGCATTCACCTACTCACAGACATCATTGATGTTTGAAGGGGCAGCTGGAACATACAGGAATACTGCTCCTGATTGCACAAAAATTAACCCAGCCCCCCTCCACCGACATCCTCATCCACTTAACCAAACTCATCCTTACCCTTAACAACTTCTCCTTCAACTCCTCCCACTTCCTCTAGACTAAGGGGTTGGCCATGGGAATCCGCATGGGCCCAAGCTATGCCTGCCTCTTCATAGGACGTATGGAACAATCCCTCTTCCGCAGCTACACTGGCACTATCCCGCACCTCTTCCTCCGTTACATCGATGACTGTATCGGCACTGCCTTGTGCTCCCACGAGGAGCTTGAACAGTTCATCAACTTTACTAACACCTTCCACCCCAACCTCAAGTTCACCTGTACCATCTCTGATACCTCTCTCTCCTTCCTTGACCTCTCTGTTTCCATCCTGGGTGACCACCTCGAAACCGATATTTATTTCAAGCCTACCGACTCCCACAGCTACCTGGACTACACTTCCTCTCACCCACCTTCCTGCAAAAATGTGATCCCTGCTCCGAAGATGGGCGTTCCACTCCCAAACATCCCAGATGTCCTCTTATTTCTAGGACCGCAACTTACCCCCTTCGGTGGTCAAAAATGCTCTCGACCGCATCTCTTGTATTTCCCACACCTCTGCCCTCACATCCCCTCCCCGCAACAGAAACAAGACAGAATCCCCCTTGTCCTCACATATCAACCCACTAACCTCTCTATTCAACGTATCATTCTCCACCACTTCCGCCACCTGCAATCTGACCCCACAAACAAAGATATATTTCCCTCCCCACCCCTATCTGCCTTTTGTAGGGACTGCTCTCTCCACAGCTCCCTCGTCCGCTCCACACTCCCCACTAGCCCCACCACCTCCGGCACCTTTCCCTACAACCGCAGGAAGTGCTACGCCTGCCTCTACACCTCCCCCCTCACCTCCATCCAAGGAACCAAAACAAAACTTCACATCAGACAGAGGTTCACCTGCACATCCGCCAGTGTGGTCTATTGCATGCACTGCTCCCGATGTGGCCTCCTCTACATCGGTGAGACCAAGCGGAGTCTTGGAGACCTCTTTGTAGAGCATCTGTGCAACAAACAATTACACCTTCCAGTCACGAAGCATTTGAACTCCTACTTCCACTCCCTGGGCGACATGTCCATCCTGGGCCTCCTCCAGTGTCACAACAATGCCACCCGGAAACTGGAAGAGCAGCACCTCATATTCCGCCTTGGGAGCCTACAACCCAATGGTCTCAATGTGGACTTTACCAGTTTCAAAATCTCCCAATCCCCAGCCTCATCCCATGACCAACCCTCCCTCGTATCACCGCCTCCTTGACCTGACACAACTGTCCATGTTCACTCCCACCTATCCGCTCCTCCCACCTCACTGACCAATCCCCACCACTGCCTACCTGCACTCACCTATCACCATCCCACCTACCTTCCCCAGCCCCACCCCTCCTCTTTATTTGTAAGCTCCCTTCCCCCTCCCCCATTTCTGAAGAAGGGTCCTGACCCAAAACATCAACTTTCCTGCTCCTCTGATGCTGCCTGGCCTGCTGTGCTCTTGCAGCTCCACACTGTGTTATCTCTGACTCCAGCATCGGCAGTTCTTACTGTCTCTTGTCCATTACTTGTCTTTTTGAGCCATGCTCCCACTGAAATTTTCTTCCCAATTAATTTGCAGGCTTCAGTCTTGGATCCAGGGAAGAGCCACTGGATTACTGCACTTATCCTACTCTCTCCATCTACAAGCTACCAGTGAGTTGCTTTGGTTCTTGTGTTTATGAGGCAGAGACATTGAAATGATTGGCAGTCCTCACAGAAAACATTGTATGGTCAGTCCAATTGCTCTGTTTGACAACCTTAGCAAAAGGCTGAGCTTTTGTGCTGTGAAAATTTAAAACAGGTTCCTGTGATTTGTCACCATATCCTGTTGCCTTGCAGAAAATATGCTGTTAAAACCGAGTTCTACTTTCTTTTTCAACATGCAAATACAAGTGTTGAATAAGGCTGAAGATAACAGAAACTGATCAGAGACTTTATAGCGAGCTGTTATGTGAGTGACATTCTGCTTCGTCATTCAGGTCTGCTCAGAGCTAAGATTGCGGGAAATCTTAACTGCTGTCCCTACCAAATAAGGACAAAACCTTCAGAATTGGTCACGTGCCCGGCTGGTTTCAAATAACGTATACACTTGGTGCAAAGACTTGTGTACAAGGCAGCCCAAAAAATCATTGATTTTCAGCAAGATTTCGAAGAATAATTCTGCAGGAGGTACCCTACATCAGGAGGCGTGAAACTGATGTTGAGAAGAGTTCCAGCCTGACCAGTTGCTGTCTCTCCTGGGCAGTAACATTTGGGGTTAGTTGCAGAACCCAGGGCAGTGAAAGACAGTGAGATATCTCTAGTAGTTAAAAGCACGTGTTGTCTATTTAAGTACTTAATAAATTAATTGAGTTTTGTAGAGCTTTAACTGTCTTCACTGTGTCTATGTCTGTGTATATATTGTTGACTCTCAGAAATGGGCAACACAAGAATCAGTCATGATGAAATGAAACCCATTCTATCTTAAGTGCAGAAACAGCAATCTGTGTGACGTCCATTTGTTGATGCTGTAAATTATCAATGTCTGTAATTCACTTTCTGAGCAATTGCATTGAGGAAACATTTAATATCATGAACATTGAGACCATTTTCAACACATAAATCTCAAATTTCGTTCTGAAAGATCATTTATGTGCCACATACAAGAAACTGAATGGCATTCACTTTGTGGGAAAAGCAAAACACGCACAGCACAAGCTGACCATGCAGTGTGCCCTTCTCCGTGAGTCTTATAGAGATACAGAACTTCTAGCACTTACTCGGAAATAAAAGTTGGAGAACATTTGGTACTAAACTAACACCCATCTGCTCTGACTTGACAGTGGAAATCTGGCTGAGTAAGATAGGAGAGCTTGATAACCAAATACACAAAGTTCCAGACGAATAGTGTCTTTGGAATATCAGCTGTATGTGTTGTTAAAAACAAAACAACACTGATCCCATCTTCAAGGAAGATCTTAACCATGATCAGGGCTTCCTTTCTGCAGGATGGCTCAGTGGCTGCAGTGATGTTGGCATCTTAGGTCTTAAAAATTCAGTAATGGTTGGCTTCAACTTTCAGAGAATGCTTGTGGAGAACATTGAAGAGAGCTTGTCAAAGCTCCATCAGTGTCTAGTTTTCCCTTCTCGCACGGTAAACATCCTGAGTATGTTTTCTCAAATTGGCACAACAGAAGAGCTTCTCTTTAGCATCTCATTCTTCACAGATCTTTGCCATCCTTGTTGTTATATCCCCAGTCCATGCATCTATCTGAATTTGATTTGAGGTCACGCTATTACAACCAGACCCCAGGTAATGTTCCCAACTTGTTGCTGATCTAGACAGTATACCACAAACTTGTTAAGCTCCCTGGTGGGGAGGAACGAAGTAGTACCCTTTCTTTATTCATCCACCCCCTTAATTAGTTGCAAGGATGTTAATTTAAAAAAAATGATTCATTGTGGATACCTTCTTCCTGGAACCAAGTGAGCTTATGCCTTTAAAAAGAACAAATATAGGCAGATTTTCTTGAATGAACAAAGGATCAAGTTTATTAATTACTAAGCACATGGTTAGCAGGAATGGGAATTGAATATTCAGAGTATTCAGTTTTTAGAAAGGACAGACAAAAAGATAAAGGAGGTGGGGTAACTATGTTGGTTAAAGAGAACATTAACTCATTAGGGAGGAAGGATATTACCTTGGGTGAAATGAATCTGTATAGACAGAATTTAAAAGCAAATAAAGGAAGAAAACAATAGTGGGGTTTGTATATAGACCTCAAATTGTAGTGTTACTATTGGTGAAGGCTTTAGACAGGAAGTTAGAGATGCAAGCAATAAAGGTACAGCTGTATTTATGGGTGATATTAATCTGCATATAGATAGGGCAAATCAAATCACTGACAATATCACAGAGAAGGAATTTCTGCAGCGTGTATGAGATGGTCTTCTGGATCAAAATGTTGAGGAACCAACTAAATGACAGGCCTCCTAACTAGGTATTATGTAATGAGAAAGGAATAATTGGCTCGCTAGCTATATGAAGCCCTTTGGAGAAGAGTGATGATGATGATGATAACGTGAAAGAATTCTTCTTTAAGATGGAAAGTGACATTCTTAGTTTTGAGACTAGGGTCCTGAATCTAAATAGAGGAAAGTAGGATGACATGCGACGCAAGTTAGCTATGATAATTTGGAGAGCATTACTTAAAGGAATGATGGTGGTCCCCAGCTATTCACAATAATATCTCCAAGTTTACAGATGATACAAAGCTGAATAGAAGGGTGAACTGTGAGGAGGACGAAAAGAAGCTTCAATGTAATTCAAACAAGTTGAGTGAATGGACAAATACATTAAGTATAAAACATAAAGACAAATAAATTGCCAGAAAACTCATCAGGTCTGGCAACATCTAAGGAGAGAAATCAGAGTTAATGTTTGTTGGGTTTAATGCTGATGATAGGGTGAGGGGGAGGGGGTAAGGAGTAAACTATAGATGGAGGGAGAGCCCAAAGAGCAAGAAGAAGAGTTGCTTGGACAAAGGAGTGGAAAACATTCAGCCCAGGAGAATGAATGGGGTCTAATGGGGACTATCAGTGGCCAACAATGGGTGTGTAACAGCAGATCATGTGATAAAAAGGCCTCGTGTGTGGGGATACAGAAAGGTGCTGAAGCCCTAAAATTGTTGAACTTGATGTTAAGTCCAGAAGGCTGTAAACTTTCCAAACGGAAAATGAGGTGCAGTTCTTCCAGCTCGTGGTGAACTTCTCTGGAGCACTGCAGCAAGCCTGAGACAGAGATGTTGGTCAGGGAATAAGGTGGTGTGTTGAAATGGCAGACAACCGTGAGCTCATGATCTCTTTCGTGGACTGAACATAGGTGTTCTGTGAAGCAGTCATCCAGTCTACGCTTCATTTCCCCAGTATAGACAAGACCACATTGTGAATAGCAAATGCAGTAGACTACGTTGTTTGGAGTGCAGGAAAAGTGCAGCTTCACTAGGAAACTGTGTTTGGCCCCGTGGAGACTGAGGAGGGAGGAACGAAATGGGTAGGTGTTACACCTTCTGTGGTTGCAGGGGAAATTTCTATGGGGCTGTGGTGGGATGTTGGGAGTGAAGGAGGAGTGGGCTAGGGTGTCTCAGAGGGAACAGTCCTTGTGGAAGGCTGACAATGGAGGGTAGGGGAATATGTCCAGTGGTGGCATCTCCCTGGAAGTGGCAGAAATGGTGGCTAACGATCTTCTGGATGTGGATGCCCATGAAGAGAAGGGGGACACTATCGCTTTTGTGGGAGGGAAGAGAGGGGGTGAGGGCTGAAGTGTGGGAAATGGGTGGGACCTGGCTAAGGGGCCTGTCAACAGCAGTGCTGGGGAATCCTCTGTTGAGGAAAAAGGTGGACATTTTGGTGGCTCGCTTGCCAAAGTTGGCATCATCGGAGCAAGTATGATGGAGATGGAGGAACTGGAACAATGGAATAGAGTCTTTACAGGAAGCAGGGTGTGACGATGTATAGTCAAGGTAACTGTAAGAATCATTTGGTTTGTAGTGGATATTGATGGCCAGCATATCCCCGGAAAGCATGAAGTATAATGTGAATAAATGTGAGGTTATTCACTTTAGTAGAAAACGTAAAATGGCAGAGAATTGTCTGAATGGTGAAATATTTGGAAAGTGGGAGTTATGATGAGACCAGGGTGTGCTTTTACATCAGTTACTGAAAGTAAGTGTGCAGGTACAACAGGTTGTGAAGAAGGCAAATGGTATGTTGGCCTTCATCATGCGAGGATACAAGTACAGGAACAGGGATGCTTTGCTGCAATTGCACAAGACCTTGGTAAGACCTTGGAGTATTGTGTGTTGTTTTGGTCTCCTTATCTGAGGGAGGATGTTCTTGCAGGACTGACACGTGAAGAGAGCCTGGATTGGTTAGGGCAGGGGGGGGGAGGGGGGGGGGGGGTTGGTGGGCATGGGATCTCACAAAATTCTAACAAGACTAGAGAGGGTAAATGCAGGAAAAATATTTCTGAGAGAGTGTGATAAGGCAATGGAATTCTCTGCCACAGATAGCGGTTGAGATGAAAACTTTGAATGTGTTCAAGAAGGAGATAGATATAGTTCTTAGAGTTAAAGTAATCAAAGGATATGGGGCAAAAGCAGGAATTTGATTTGATTTGACTTTATTGTCATGTGGATTTTGTTATAAAATACATTGAAAAGTGTTGTATTGTGTCACAACTCTCCTGTGCCATCGTAAAACAGAGAAAAGTAAACCAAAACTTAGAAATAAAGGCAGAAAAATGAAGAAATAAAGAAAAAGTGTTCAACTTTACAGTCCTTCCTGTTGAGTGCAATGTCATGGGCCATGGGCTTGGTGGCCAGGCATGAATCCCCTTTGCCACTCCACTGCCATCAGAATGAAAGCTGCCAGTCTTCAGTGCCATTTTGCCTCCACCAATTCCCTCGCCACTATGAGTCCTTGATGGACCTCACCAATGCAAATGCCACCAATGCCATCGGGTACCACACCAGCCCAAACTCGACTCCACCGCTGTCATGAGTTCACTTCGGGCCCACCTCACCAATGCAGCTGCTGCTGGTGCGCTGGGTCTCGTATTGGGCCCAAACTCCCCTCCGCTGCCACCTCCATGATTCTGTGCCAGACACAGGAACCCAAACTCACCTATGATGCTACTGCCACAGGTCCACACCGCTGGGCCTATTCAAGTCCACACTGCTGGGCCCACTCACCACGACTGAGCTCTTCAACAAGAACTAAATAAAAATAAAACATAAAAACAAGATAATAGAGAAAAAAAATGAAAAGAAAAGTGGATGGATTGGATGTGGTCTGGACTTGGAAGCCCTAATCCACCCCATGTATGGTATGGAGTAGGATGATCGACTATTGAATGGAGGAACAAGCTCAAAGGCCGAATGGCCTACTCCTGTTCCTACTTTTGATGTTTCTAGCATTTAATGTTATAAAGCCTTCTAAGAGGGATGGTATGGAACAAAATTTTAAACGAATTCATGTAAGGAACTATAAGGACAGATGTCCTAAAGCTTGGTTAAAATAGTAGATGATAAAAAGCACCTTTAAGGAAGAAGCAATTCCTGAACTTAGGACTTTTCACAGCTGGAGTTGAAAGTGAAATCTAATCAACTGTTCATTTTAACCGCTATTGTAATTCTCTCTTCTTCTGTCCAAAAGATGATATGCTATGTAATCCTTAAAGAAAACTATACAACATAACACCAAAGCACCCCTTGTAAGCAACGGAAATTGTTTCAGTATTGCAGATTTAAGTAAAGAGTACATTTAAATGTTATGACTACCCATCCACGAGTGTAACTCCCTCGGAATCAGGTTGACAATTGCGCATGTCAGTAAGCACACGTTAATTCGCAACACAGATCAGCAAAAATACATGCAGCATACAACTCACCTTCAGCACAGTGTCAATTCCTTTTCTTTTGAGAAGCAAACACATTGCTTGCCCCAAGTACACAAAGCCAATAAAAGTAATATGAATTGTAAACAGTTCTGCAGAGAACATAGTGCCCAACTGGAAGTCTACTGAATTGAGTAGGCAATGAGATATCATACTCCATTATGTATCTTAAGTGTTTAGTCTGGTTTCTATTGTCCATCATAAATGCTGTAATTCAATATGGTTTGCAGATGTTCACTGCTCAAGTTCTCACAATCTCTATGCCTATTATGCACCATCTAACAATGTTTTTATATTAATTTTGCTTGAGCATCAGACTTTTTTTAACAAATCCAAGAATGTAATGCAGTGGCCCAGATTGTCTGCAGGCCAGACAGTCATTGTGCGATGGTATATCAGTGGTGCACATGAGGAGTCTGCTCGGTCTTTGGAAAGAATTCAAGGAAGTGAATTTTCTGCTGAAGAATTCCTCTTTACCTGGATTCTTCTGAAAATTAAGTTGGGACTTTGGAAACTTCCAACAAAATTAAGTAAAAATTACACAAGAAAGGTTATACTATTAAATGCATAGTCTAACCCATGACTAACTATTCAACTACACCTTCACCAGATCCTGATCTGATCCATCCCAGCGACCTGACACACTCCATCCCCCATCCAAGACCTGATAACCCTGCTCCACCTTAAAATCTACCACTGTTCCCAGGCCCCCAATGTTGCCCATCTGTTGTTGATGCTAGGCCTGACTCCTGAACTCTGACCCCTGACCTCCAAATCTGTGCCTATTCTGCCAGACCCAAACTCTTTTTGGAAACTGTGTGTGCACGTTTGCTGTTATGTTTCCATATATTCCACCAATGAATATGCTTCAAAAATGCTTTACTTCTGAAGTGTTATGAAACATTTTGATTTTGTGGAGGACAACTATGCATAGGAAAGTTGTTTCACAGTGGCAATTTTTAATTTTTTTTAACTGTCACATGTAGTCAAGTACAAAAGTACAGGAATACAGTGAAAAGTGCACAATGTTGCCTCACAAGGTGCCATCTAAGTACTGAATCTTATGAACAAGGTAGAAAGAAAGAACAAAGTTAAAAGTTAAATGCTTCAGATGCAATGCGTTTCATTCGCTCACGAATGTCACGTGTGCTTTTTAGTGAAATATATGTCTTTGTTATTCTCCATGGCTGTATAATTCTGTATAAACTTTTCGGGACTAGACTTTAATTAAGCTGTAATTGAAGTGATGCCTCTTGCTTCTTTTGAGCGTTTTAATGTTCATGAAGGAACAGGAAGCATTCCCTGAGCAGTGCTAAAGATGTATTTGTGATCCATTTGCACTTTCTACCAGCATTCTGCCACTTTGTAATCATATTCTAAAGAGCAGAAGATGCAGCCACTTATCATTTGATATCCAGCTCACCTTTGACCTCGGGAATAGACTTCCCTTGTTTACTGCTTGGAGTAAATTCTCATTCTTCACACAAAGCAAGAATTTTTTTGCTGTCTTCTGCCTCAAATTTATTTCTCATGTTGGTGACAGATGGTGTCCTACTCACTTAGCGTCAACTGTGTATATGTCACCTATGCAAACCCAGCACCTTAAAGCACCTCCTGAGAAATCCATATGACTAGCATCATAATTTCGACGCACAATGCTGAATGCCTGTTATCTTTCCAAAACAGCACATTGCACTGGCCACTTTACAGGCAGAATCTTCTGACCCCAAAAATGGTCTGGGAGGAGGCAGCAAGAGTATTTAGTTAAGTAAGGAGGAGGGATATCTGATGTCCACTGCTCTCTCATCTCCAATGCAATTAAGTTCTTGGCAGGAAGGTTCACCTACTCACCCTGCTGCTAATAGGGATCCTTCAGTAGTCAATTAATGACCAGCTCAGTACTCAGCCCAGCACTACTCAGATTAACCTAGCTGCAGATTCTACTGACAATTGACCCTAGCGAAAACCTAGCAGGCCACTTGTTTGGGGAGAATGGCATTAGGACACCATCAAAGGCTCTCAGTGCTACATCAGGCAATGTATGTAGAAAAAGGGATGGCCACTGAAACCTCACTCTCACTCTCCCTGCGCTGAATCCCCTGCATTCATATGGAAAAAGGTGAATTGATTTGAAAGAGGCAGCATGGATTTCTAAAGGAGAATCATATTTAACTAACTTGTTGGAATTTTTGAAGTGGTAATGGAAAGGGTGAATGAGGGTATAATGTGATATATGCAGATTTCCCAAAGGCGCTAGATATAAATCTCAATAGATTGAGGAAAGTTGCAGGTAATAGTATAAAAGACATTGTGGCAATGTGGGTACAAAATTGAATAAGCAATAGATAACAGATTATTTTTTGAGTTGGAGGACGGTTTGTAGTGGAGTTTCCCACTTGTCAGTATTGTAACCTTTGCTGTTCCCCATATATAATAATGACCTGGATCTTGGTGTGTGGGGTCAGTTTCTAAGTTTAGAGATAGTATTAAACTTGGAAGAATAGTAAACTGAGGAGGACAGTGTGGAACTCCAAAAGGGCATTGACAAGTTGGTGGAGTGGCTGGAAGGATGGTTGATGAAGTTCAATGCAGAGAAGCATGAGGTGATGCAGTTTGAAGAATGTTGAAAGGCGATATAAAATATGGGATACAATTTTAGAGGGGTTGCAGCAGCAGGCAAAACTAGGTATATGTGTGTACAGGTCATTGAAAGTGGCAGGACGGGTGCAGAAGTCAGTAAATAAAGCATATGGCGTTCTTGACTACATTAATAGGTCTTGGAGTACAAGAACAAGAAAGCGATGTTGAACTTGTACAAGACTGTTGTTGGACCTCAGCTGCAATACTGTGTACAGTTGTGGGCACCACATTATGGGAAAGATAAAACACACTGGAAAGACTGCAGAAGCAATTTACTTGAATGGTTCCAGATATGGAAAAAGAAGACCAGAGAAGATCTAATTAAGGTTTTCAAAATCATGAACAGCTGGATAGAGTAGATCCAGTGAAGCTGTTTGGGCTTGTTAAAGAAACCAGAATGAGATAACATTGATTTAAAGTAACGTACATCCGAAACAAGGGTGACGTGAGAAAATATTTTTCACACAATATGTAGCATGCACTGTCTGGAAAAATGGTGAAGACAGGTTAAATCAAGGCATTCGAAAGGGCATTGGATCTTTATTTGGACAGGAATGGTGGACGGGGATATGAGGAAAAGGCAGGAAATCAGCACTAGATTGTATTGCCAAACTTGAGAATAGAGCCACTTCAGATACAATTGGTTGCGTGGCCTCATTATTGCATCATAATAATCCTGCAACTCTGTGATTATCCAGGTTGAAGCCAATGGACATTCAACACGCTGCCTTAACTGTGACACCCATCTGGATTTAAAGATATTTTGTTCACATAAAGGCATGTGTTAAGTGATCTGAACAAATGCAAAATAAAACAACCATTTTTATCATTGCTTTTGTCAATGTAATAACTATTCATTTCTTAACATTCATTTCCCATAAACCAATATTGGTCCTAAACTCTGCCACAACCTGTTTATGAAGCTTTCTGTCACTGGAGATTTATATATTTTTAAGCAAGTCAATTGTATTACTGTGAAAACAAGGTGCAGGGCTGGATGAACACAGCAGGCCAAGCAGCATCATAGGAGCAGAAAGGCTGATGTTTCGGGCCTAGAATGCTGGCTTAGCCTTGCCGTCTGTGATTCTCTTGTATATTTTCCCCTCTTGCTTTCTGTGGGGAAGGAGATAAAAAAAAAGAGCAATTCCAGGACGTCTGAGCAAATGAAATGTATGAAGTGGATTCAGGTTAAATGCTAGAGTTGTTGGTTTTGCTATTGTAAAGATGATTAGAAACTGAATTTCAAGATAAATCTCAAAGTGCGTTACTTGACAATGGCTAAACAGAAGCTTCAGATCTCCCAGTTTTGTCCAGAGGCTACTTTGCTGAGTTCAACACTCTGAAGCAATTATGAGTGAGCAGTGATGTAATTTAAATGTTGTTCTTTTTTATTGTAGAGGAATTTGCATTCTGGATACTGCAATGCATTTCAGGGCAGACAAAGAACCTGCTCTGACCAAAGATACAATTCAATGAAGTTTCCAAGATTTATTTTCTGTCAAAATGCATAGATTTCTGAAAGGAAACTATAATAATTTGAAAAAAAAAGTGTTCACATTTTTTATGAGTCTGCTATTGTAAGGCCAGGGTCCTGATAATTCATTGCTTGCTTTGTCAATGTTTTCCACTTAATGACTGACACTATGTCATAATTTATCTACTTCACCCCAATTTCCAGAAATCTTGTCTGGAATTGTAACCACAAAAACAAAGGCAATTAAAGCATTTGAAAATTGAAGAAGGAAGTAACATTCAGTCAGCATTTGTGAAAAGAACAGGATTTTTTTAATTATAGTGTTGGAAGTGCACCACAGAATCGAACCTCAAGAATGGACCAGCACTTTAAACAGCATCAGAACACAATGAGATGGGAATGACCTTCAGTGTGCTATTAAGAAAACAGGAGACTGTTGAAAGGCTGAAATAATAAAGGAAACGTGCAATATATTATGAAAGAGATGGATATAAAGGAAGGGAAACTTAAGACAGTGGGAATTGAAAAGATCAGGGTGAAAGGAAGAAGGCAAGGCTTTACCCTATGAGAATCAGAGAAACTTGCACTTCTTGATGGATTCAGTAGCCTTGAAAGAAGAAAAGTAGGCTGACAGCAAAGGCACACACACACCAGCTAACAATGTGATATAGCAGAAAACCTCCACTTCCAAACTGCCAAGTAGCCTCCCCTGCCCCCATGCAAGTAGTCTCAACCTGCAATATCAACAAATCTTGCCATGAAGAAAATGGAGGATGGAGTGAAGATATAAACTTAGGAAATTTGATGTTAATGTCAGAAGGCATCAGAGCACCCAATAACGAGGTAAAGTGCTTATTTGGAATAGTTGTAAGCAGCCACACATGGAAATATCAGTGTGAAAATGGGATGGGGAATTGAAGCGGTATGTGACAGGAAGAATGACAAGGGTCTTTTCCCTAAGGTGGGGGAGTTCAAAACTAGGGGGCATATTTTTAAGGTGAGAGGAGAAAGACTTAAAATAGACACGCGGGGCATCTTTTCTGACACAGAGTGTGATTTGTGCGGAATGAACTGTCAGAGGAAGTGATGGATGGAGGTACAGTTACAACGTTTAAAAGAAATTTCGATAAATTCATGAGTAGGAAAGCTTTGGAGGGATATTGACCAAGTGCAGGCAAGTGGGACTCATTTAGTTTGGGAACACAATCAGCGTGGACTGGTTACACCGAAGGATCCGTTTCCATGCTGTATGACTTTATGCATTTGTGGCCAGAATAGATACGTACTGCAATGGAGTAATCTAATCTACATTTGGTTGCCTTAGCAGACAGCGTGATCAACAACAGGAAATTGGAAAAATATATGCACATTACAGTTTCGCTTGGGAGACCTATGCCTGTGAAATAAGCGAAAGTGTGGTGACGTATTCAATCTTGTGCCCTTGCAGGGAAAAGTATCAACTGTCATAAAATTCTTTCAGATAATGTGGGCATCATTTGCTTGGCCAACATTTGCCTATTCCTAATTACCCTTGAAGTTTGCTAGGCCATTTCAGAAGGCAGTTGTGAGTCAATCACATCACCGAGAGTCTGAAGTCACATGCAGACCAGATCAGGTAATGAAGTCAAATTTCTTCCCTAAATTAGTGAACCTAATGGGTTTTTAATGTCAATTGACTATAGTTTCATGGTTACTAATACTGAGACTAACATTTTTGTAATATTCTAGCTTTTAACAATTGAGCATCAACCCAGATCTTAGGATTGCTGTGCCAGTTACAGTACCAATAGAGCACTGTGTCCCAAAAACAATTTATTTAGTTTACTTTAAAAACATTACAATTAACTATATTCATAGATCTTCCCATGTCTTTATTTATTTCTCCCTGTTTTTTATTCCGATGTTTTAACACTGTTTGCTGTTGATTCTTTGTCGGTCCCATAGAGGAATTATACTAAACATATCAGCTTACCCTTTCTCTCCACAGAAGCTGGCTGACTTTCTCCATGTTTCCAGATTTTTTTGTTGTTTTTATTTCCATTATGCCAATAGCATAAGAATGCAAACGTCAGTGTGAAAACAATCCTTTCTGGGTTGTGCACTACAAATTCAGTCATAATGAGATTCTTTTGAAACTTACTTTCCAGGTTTTGCTTAATATGTAAGATGTGTCATCTATCCAAATAAATTTAATAAAATGAAGAATTCAAGGCAAGCAAGCAGGAGAAATGAAGTTACTTTAGCGCTGACCTAATTTCATTCAAGTTGGAGCTGTGAACAGCTGGAAATACAATACATGCCTTTTTTAAGTGTTACCTTTTCTTTAAAAGAAAGTTCAGTTTAATTTAATTATTGATCCAGTTATCTGTTTTTTTAAATTATTCACTTGAGTGTCATGGTTGAGTGACATGGGGTGTCACTGGCAGGCCCAACATTTATTGCCCCTCTCTAGTTGCCCTCGAGAGTATGATGGTGGGTTGCCTTCTTGTACCACTGCAGTCACAATACCTGTGACAATTTGTGAATTTTTGCACTGAGACTGCAAAATTGTGCTACATGTGCTGAATACCGCCACTTTGCATGAAAAGGCCTTCGGATATTGATTAAAGTTTCCTTGAGTTTAACTGTACATGACAGGAGTCAATTTAGTTTGCCAAACTGCATTTTTTGATTTTCTTAAAACGTATTTCATGTATTATAAATCTAATTTGAAATTTATCTGTAAACCAGCTTTTGGTTTCTTGCAAGTTGTTTTGGGATTTCCTGCAATGTTTCAGTGAGACAATTTGGGCAAAAAAACTAACTTGCACATATTTTAAGCTGTA
The DNA here is from genome assembly GCF_021869965.1 of Rhincodon typus. Taxonomy (NCBI): domain Eukaryota; kingdom Metazoa; phylum Chordata; class Chondrichthyes; order Orectolobiformes; family Rhincodontidae; genus Rhincodon; species Rhincodon typus. Next base: position 73,567,788 of record NC_063338.1, read on the forward strand.
ACATTACAGCAACAAATTTCATCAGTTGGTTCTGTTGTTTAACAAATGCCCGCCAATACCTTCTGTTAAGTTATGCAACTCCACCATAATCCAAAAGACCAGTTCACACCTGTTTCCTGCATTTATCTGAATAACGTGCCAATGTAGATGCATGCCCCAAACTTCAGGTTACCTGGTTTTGTCTTTTTATTGCTGTGTTACAATTGGTCACAAATAGTCTAGAATTGAATTCAATGGTCCTGAAAGTTTTGAATCATCACCACTCCTCCCTCATCATGTTGAGACAAACTAAGCAGCTGAGGTGGCTTTAGCAATAGGCAAACTCTTGCTTTCAACATAATGGAAGGACAAATACACTCTGGAATTCCCATTATAAAACATTATGGATGTAACAACAATAAATGGACTGCAACAGTTCAAGAGGGCAGTTCACCACCACATTCTCAAAAACAACGAAGGATGAGAAATACATGCTGACCTATTCAGCAATGCCCACATCCCATGAATGATGAAACGAAAATCCGGGGAAATATACCATTGTTCTAAGAATAGCTACTGAGCGTAGTGGAACCCACGTCCCACGGAACTTGCTGTGTTGGGGTCTAGATCAGATGTCTTAGCACCTTCTCTTTGTCATTATATTCAATAAGGTATGTTACTGTTTAGTGGCAAGGGTGCACATCACATACAGTATTACCACATAGTGGCAATGATGACAAAACCCATAAAACCTGAAGCTAGTAGTCATAAATACTGGAAGTAAACCTCAGCACTGGTAGTACCTGGTCAGTGACAGATTTCATTTCTTTTTTATGGACTGAATCACAGACTGGAACAGCCAATACTGAAACTTTAGAAAGCTGGGAGAAGGTCCACAACAATGTACATGGTAAGCAACCATGAGGTGCAGCAGACCCAGAGCAAATGTTGTCTCCTTGGATGGTACAGGCACAAAGGTTGTACTCTCCTGTGCAGTGATAAAGTTAAATGGCAGTAAAAATACTAAAATATGACTGAGTGATCAGATGCATTCACAATAATGGAAGTGAGATTTCAGAAATCTTGTACCTGATTTCTTACCATTATGATTTGTTATTAAGTGGAGCTACTTATATAGCTTTAGTCATTCTCTGATTGGCAGATACTACAGATACACCAGCCCTGGCATTGCAAGAAGGTGGAGAAGATCCTCCTGTTCTCTCAAATACAGAAGGTGAAAATTGCAGGAAAAGAAAGCACCAATGAAACAAGGGAGTAGCTACCAGAGGGCATTTCAGCCAGTGGTTTGCTCTTTCACCAATTGTTACAGCAAAGGAAACCATTAGTCAAATCATTCATTTATTGGAGGCTGAGACTTTGGACCTTCTTGTACCTATGGTTTCAGGCAGTACTGTTTCTGAAAACCCTGTTGTCTCTTTCGAGGAGAATCAGTCCTTTCCAAAGAAGTTAAAGACGGAAAGATGTCTACAAATTTCACCAAACCTCATCAAGAAATGCAGCAGTCACATATAAAAAGCCAGGCTATCACTGGACAGCAAGAAAAATATTCTTGTTCGGGTTCAGTCACTAATGAAAGCAAGTGATGCTTCAAATGTCTTTGCAGTAAGTAATATGATCAGAGTATCTCAGATATCTTTTATTCATTCCTTTATTCATTAAAGGGATGAGGGCATCGCTGGCTAGACAGCATTTATTGCCCATCCCTAACTGCCCAAAGTTCAGCGTCAATCACATTACTGGAGTCACATGTAGGCCAGACCAGGTAAAGATGGCATTTTCCTTCCCTAAAGGACATTAGTGAACTAGATGGATTTTTCCAACAATCAGCAATGGATTCATATTTATCATTAGATTCCTAATTCCAGATATTTTATCGAATTCAGATTCCACCATCTGTTGTGGCGGGATTCAAACCCTGGTCCCCAGAATGTTATCTGGGTCTCTGGATTAACAGTCCAGTGAGGATATCACAAGGCCATCACCTCCCCTAAACTTCTCCTATTCTAGATACCTAGAATATAAAGATAGGAACAAAATTCTTCAATCAAGAAGGGAGTTTTATGAAAGCTTTATAACAAATTCAAGGCTATTGAAGCTTCTGGCAGTGTGGATGGAGCAATCTTGCACAGGCAGAAGGCAGTTGTATGGAACAAATTGTTTAAATCATGCACGGAGAACGGAACATTAACCTGAGCTTGACACGTTTAGAGAAAATCTTCAATTCTCCAAAAATGCTCATCAAAAGGAAGTATAACAACTTCAAATAGATAATAAGGTCTATTTTTTCTCTGGATAGCTTTTCAAGTCCAAATTGGATAATATTAAAATTCAACATGCAGAAATTGTTGATCTGCAAAGATGGCAACTAGTGGTTGCAGGAAAGCTAAGGAAGCCAAGAGGATTTTTGTTTTGAGTTTAAGCACACAAGACAAAATTTTGAGCTTACAAAAATGCAGAATGCCTTTGAGGTTTAGTGTTTGAGCATTGGAGTGGACTTGAAAAGAAAATAACTCAGTAAGAATTGAAACAATCCAACTACCTCAGTGAGGCTAAGAAACTATGAGTTTGACTTTTTGCAGTCAAACAGTGCAAGCAAGCTTTGCAGGGCGAAAGTGAAAAATTTGCAGAAGATTTACAGAAATCTTGCACTCAGACAGTCAGTGTTCTCACCCTTCACTCCTGCTACTTACAAGTCCTTGTGTGTGCTGCAGCCTAAAGACCAACTGTTATCAGAAACTGCCATTCTACTCCAATAATATGTAAGGCCAACAGGACACAGCAAGAGAGCATAGAGGACATGTGGGATGTATAAGAGACAAGGCAACGCTGTCGGATATTAGCTTCTCAAGATTCTTGAGGTGCGGGGACAGCAGAAAGTGGAGTAAGAAGGTTCAGAAAAATGTTTGAGAAAAGGCCATTGTGCAATGTCAATGATAAAAGTGGAATATTATAAAAAAAAATTGGGGGTGGAGAGGATGTAGAGTAAAGGGAATTAATATGATCTTTACTCATAATTTCTCCTTTCATACATGCTCAGTAGCTATATCACAGTGACATGAAATCACATGAACCTAGAATGAGGGTCTGTAAGTCTCCAGACTGGGTGCTCACACTTGCCATTTTTTTGGATATAGTCATAGTCAATAAGCAGGATGCTTTTTACTCATAAGAGTGTTATTCTCATACTTACAAAGAAATACAGACACAATAATAAGACACAAAAGAGCAGCCCATCCATTATAATTCTTCACGGTTGCATGGAATTTGGTCTTAGATAGATGTGCACAATCCAACATTGTTAAAAGAACCTCATAAGAAATTTTTTATGCCTCTTCACAATTGGTAAGAACATCTGAAAAACTAAACTAGAATGGGAAGATATTACAGAAAAGTGGAAATAGGTGGTTTTAGTGATGGTGTGAATTTTTGTTTATTCTTTCAGGCTAGCATTTGTTGCCCTTTGCAGGATGGTGGTGAGATGCCTTCTTGCACGTCAACACTCCATGTGTTTTAGATAGACCCGCAATTCCATTAGGGAGGACATTCAAGGTCTTTGACCCAACAACAGGAAGGAACTGCTGTATATTTCCATGTTAGAATGGTGAGTGGCTTGGTGGGGAACTTGCAGATGATGGTGTTTCCATGTATCTGCTGCCCTTGTCCTTCTAGATGGAAGTGGTCATCTGTTTGAAAGGTGCTGGCTGAGCACCTTTGGTGAATTTCTGCAGTGCATCTTGTACATAGTATGCACTGTGGCTGCTGAGCATGGGTGGTGGAGGAGTAGATGTACATGGATGTGGAGTCAATCAGGCTCTGGCCTGGATGGTGTCAAGCTTCTTAAGTGTTGCTGGAGCCTCACTCATCCGGGCAAGTGGGGAATATTCCTTCACACTCCTGACTTGTGCCTTGTAGATGGTGGCCGGGCTTTGGGGAATCAGTAGGTACATTACTCACTGCAGTATTCCTAGCCTGTGACCTATCATTGTAGTCACTGTATTTATATGGCAAGTGCAGTTGAGTTTCTGGTCAATTGAAAATCCCAGGATACTGATAGAGAAGGATTCAGTGATGATAATACCATTGAATGTCAAGGGGCAGTGGTTGGTTTGTCTCTTGTTAGAGATGGTCATTACCTGGCATTTGTGTGGCACAGATGTTATTTTTGGGCCAAATGTGATGCCAAAGTTACAAACAGACTCAATTAGTCTTTTGTCAGGGAGAGGGATTGAGTCAACAGTTAGGAAATTGACTTTGGAGCAGGGTCCAAACAATGGTTTCAGTCTTCCCAATGTTTATTTGGAAGAAAGTTCCGCTTGTCCATAAGCAATCTGATAGCTTCATAATAATAGAGGAGTTGATAGAAGTGGTGGTAGGTAAAGCTGAATGTGGCTAGCTTATATATGAAATTGAATACTGTATGCAAATGTTATAACCAAGGAACAGTGTGTAGATGAGAAATAGGATGGAATAAATGTCAGGGCCTTGAGGGATGGCAGTGGTAGTGTTGCGAGAGCAGGAACAGAATAAATTGCAAGTGAGATTCTTATGTATCAAAATGTCAGATAGCCATGATTAAGGAATGTATTTTGGCTCACAATGCTACAATCTGTTTTCCCAATTGTAATTAAGGAAAGATTAAATGTAGCAAGCAATAAGATAATCTTTCAAATGCAATGTGGTTCATTTATGCTTGGTAGAAATAACAAACCTATTCTCTACAAACAAGAGGAATATGTTCAAGCTTTGTGCCTTTGGTTAAATCATTTGGGTGCCCGAGGAGTCTATATTTCTACGCTGCTTCCTCCATTGAAACATCTTGATCAATTGGAGTTGACTTGCCAACCAATCAGCACCCTTTTCTCCTGTCATATAAATTGCTGTGAACATTTAAAATGTTGCATTCTTACATTTGTCCTGGTAAGTGCATGACAAAAAAAAAACTCAGTAACATCTCTCTTTTCAGCAATATTAAAAGTAACAGATTTACGATTTATCTAGTATAACAATGGTTTATCACATGACTATGGTAGTTAAATTATGACAGTATTTGACCATTTTAGGAGACTTCTAATCTGGACAAGAAGAGTACCTTTCTTATTTTTTTTCTTCTTAATTAATGATCAAATACCTGGGGATGAGGAGAAATGGCACTGGGCTCAACAATCTATAATTAAATCCTTCAAAATATAACATACAAATGACTAATATTTCTCATTTTAAGTGAATTTCATTCTCATAATGTATACTTTAAAAAGTGGAGTACCTAAGGCAGCTGTTGGGCTGACCATTCAAGGAGATGATCATGAATAGCATTTGAGGCTGTGGCACTCATCTTGATAGACTTACTTCAGAGGCGCAATTAAAGAACAAAGTATTTCATTGAGGCAAATGCAAGATTTTGGTACCTAGCCAGTGTTGTCAACATGCTTATAGACTGTTAACTTATTCAGTCAACTGTACAGAGGATCAAACAGTAAAATTAGAAGAGAAAGGCATTCTAACAGTAAAGTTAGAAAATGGATAAAAATTCAGAAGTGGAAAAGCAGGTGGGCAAATAGTATCACTCTCAGGTGGCACAGCAGCTCAGTGGTTAGCACTGCTGCCTCACTGTGCCAGGGACCTGGGTTTGATTCTACCCTTAGATGAATGTCTGTTTGGAGTTTGCACATTCTCCCCCTGTCTACATAGGTGTTCACCAGCTTCCGCCATTGTCCAATGATGTGCAGGTGAGGTGGATTGTGCATGATAAATTGCCCATAGGACCCAGGGATGTATAGTGTTATGGACCAGACCAGATGCCCTCAAAATATTTTAGGAAGGTAGCCTAGTCCCTAACTTTTTCTTATTTTAAAAACAAATGTAAAGTGCTGTGTTCCAGTCACACTTTGACTGGTCAAACTTTAAGCAAAACACAATTTATTCAAACACTATAGTTAAAATACAGCAACAGAAAGAAGAACTTGGAATAACAACTCTATAGGAGAACTTGACATGCCACAAACACATCCCTCAGCAAAAAAGGCAAATTCAGAAATCAAATTTTCTCACATGCAACACCTGCAGTAGGAAGAGAAACCCCAGCTTCTAGCTGTAACAGAGAGAGGAGAAAAAGTAGTTCTACTCCTTCAAAACACCAGCATGTTCTGCTGAATTTAAAACTAAAAAAAACTCTGGTCTTTGAGACCTGGCCACACCCAGCCAGGATGCTTCTATTGTTCCAACTTTAAAAAGAAACCCAACACCTGACAAGCTGTTTATGTCACCACAGACTGCCTGCCACCTCTTATTCAATCTCTCTCTTAAAAGAAACCAGGACAAAACAAACCTCTTAAAGCCTCACAGTAGGTTAGATGGATTAACCATGGGAAATGCAGGGTTACAAGGATAGGGTAGAAGGGTGGGTCTGGGAGGAATGCTCTTCAGAAAGTTGATGTGGAGTTGATGGGCTGAATGGCCTGATTCCACACAGTAGAGATTCTATGATTCTCTATGTTTCTGTGAAAGACTCCCTTTCATTCAATGGAACATCAGTCCAGTTCTATTGAGAGCTATTGAAGTCTCTAGCTCACATCTCTCCATACTTCTTGTATTTCCCATTCATCCTGTACCTAGTCATAAGGACTTAGTGCTGCATTTTCCCAGCAGTGGTCAGTTAAAGTGGTCACCACCAACCCTAATAGTCTTAAGGACAACAGCCAAACAGAGGGTAAGTTTCTCTGTTACCTCAACAGTGTTATTGCATAGGCTGTAGCTGTCACCTGTGGGTCTGTAGCACTTTAAGACGGGTAGGAATCACTGGGAGAAGTGATAGCCTGGGGAGGAGGCCCACTGACCAGGGACAGGTGTGGGGTGAGGCTGAGCCAGCAATGGAGTTTTATGCACTGTTGTGTTATTCAGGATAAATTTAAGCAACATGCTCATAATATCATTAGTGTTAACATCACAGAAAACCTGAGGGTATGACGGTTTCACTTTCTATTTTAACTGGAGTCTTTTGAATCATGAGATGCCAATGGCAGTTGGCTACTTTTTTTTAATCAAAACTGCATGGCATTAACCCAAATACAGAAGTGTATAGCTGTAATAAATAGCTGTTAAATCATTCAGTGCTACTTTACCCATATCTAGTTCATATGCTATGAGAATTAACATACGTATTGCTGCATCAGGTACAAATATTGTACTGATAGTGAAGACTCACAACACAGTGGCAAATCATGATGGCAATATGGTGGTAAGTAGCACTGGCCACTTATAAAAGATCCTAAGTTCTCAGTCCCAATAGACGTAGAAGCCTTGCTGAAATTCAGCCAGTCAGCAGCTAACAACACTTGCTGTTGACACTGTCACCATTGGTTCCACTCACCTCTCCTTCCACTCCCTAGCAGCATAAAAGCCATCCTTTTTCAGCCCTTTTCAATTCTGAAGAGGAGGCATATCAGACTCAGATGTTAACTCTATTTGTCTCTCCACAGTTGCTATCCAACCTACTGAATTTCTCCAGCGTTTTCTGTTGTATTTAAGAAAACACCAATGATTGTCACTCAACATTATTGCACAGCAACCAGTAACAAGACAACCAAGTTGTCAACCATGAACAATTGATAACAACTCATGATCATCCAGTGGGGAGACAATCACTGCATCAGGATAAGTTGGCAAACCTCCAAAGCATTACATTGAAATTTGAAGTACTTATTTTGCAAACACTTTTTATCCGTTTGTACAATTATGGAATTGACAACCATACCGAAAGGTGAGTGATTTATTTATACTTTTATCAGTTTCAGTGTTTGTGTTTCAAAAGAGTGGCATTTTGTTACTGATTCCTTTTGAGGTTCGGAGAGTATTTCCAGAATAGTGACTTAATCCAGTATGTGTCTGAGAGCAGGTGACCACAAACCCCTGAAGAGTTAATGGAAGAAGATCAACATTAGGTGTAAGGTTTAAACAGACAAAATAAATATTGAAGTCCATTAGTTTGCTTTCAGTTTGGTGAGTTTAGAAAACTCTGTGATTGAAATATTTTAGGTGGATCAGACGAGACTTCCCTGGGGTCATGAACCTTTCTCCTAAGATGATTTTTTTTTTCAGAACAATCAAGGAAATAAGCCACATCAGGATAAATAAATCTCATAAATGCCTGTTAAATCTTTTAGTACCTCATTAGTCACATCTAGCCCTTATTGTCACAGGAGCTAACACAAGTATTTCCACATCAGGTACAAATACCTGTTGAAGACAAAAGCCCACAACACAATGGCAATCAGACACAGGACAACTGTGGTTGATGGATTGTCATTAAAGGATGAATACCCCTTTCTGGAGTCTGCTCAATAGACACCTGGTTCATGGAACAATTTCTCCTTGGAGTCCCAGTGGGCAGCTGTTCTGCTAACCTTCCAATCACTACCTGTATGTTTTGGCAATGGAAATACCGAGGGCACATCCCTTACTGTCTTCCCACACCATTTTTGCCAGCCTTCCCACCTCTAAGTCTGTCGTCAAAAGGTTTGCAAAATTCAGGTTCCCATTTTATTATCCATCCTGTCAAACCCTCTAAGAATTTTATGCAAATCAATGAGATGACTTCTCACTCTTTGCAAGGAAGATGGGGCAATATTACTTATGTCTCCTCAATGGACAACTATCATATAGAAACATAGAATCCCTACAGTGGAGATGAGGCCATTTGGTCCATTGATCTACATTGACCCTCTGAAGAGCATCCCACCCAGACCCACCCTATCCCCATAGGCCCACATTTACCATGGTTAATTCACCCAGCCTGCACATCTTTGGACAGTGGGAGGAAACTGGAGCACTGGCAGAATCCCACGCAGTCACAGAGAGAACATGTAAACTCTACACAGACAGTGGAGGTTGGAACCAAACCTAAGTTCCTGGTGCTGTGAGGCAGCAGTACTAACCACTGAGCCACTGTGGCATTTTATCCCCAGTGTCAATCCAGTGAGCATTTATTGTACCCTGTCTAAACCAAATATATCCTTCAGATTCTATAGAACAGTACAAAGAGACGTTGGAGTGCAGGTGCATAGTCCCTTGAAAGTAAATTTGCAGGTAGACAGGATCGTGAAGAAGGCATTTGGTACATTTTCCTTTATTGGTCAGAACATTGAGTATAGAAGTTTGGAGGTCGTGTTGCACCTAGACATTGGTTAGGCCACTTTTGGAATACTGTATTCAATTTTGGTCTCCCTGTTATAGGAAGGATGTTGTGAAACTTGGAAGAGTTCAGAAAAGATTTACAGGTTTTTTCCAGGGTTGGAGGATTTGAGCTATAGGGAAAGGCTGAAGAGGCTGGGGCTATTTTCCCTGAAGCGTTGGAGACTAAGGGATGACGTTATAGAGGTTTATAAAATCATGAGGGGCATGGATAAGGTGAATAGCCAAGATCTTTTCCCCAGGATAGCAGAGTCCAAAACTACATGGCATAGGTGAGAGGGGAAAGGTTTAAAAGGGACGTAAGAGGGTGTGCATGTATGGAATGAACTGCCAGAGGAATTGATGAAGGCTGGTACAATTACAGCATTTAAAAGGCATCTGGATGGGTACATCAATAGGGAAGGTTTAGAGGAATATGGGCCAAATGCTGACAAATGGGACAAGATTAACTTGGGATATCTGGTCAGCATAGACAAGTTGGACCAGAGGACCTGTTTCCATGCTGTACAGCTCTATGACTCTGTGACGTTATGTAATCTGGTATTTCATTGTAGATCTGAGGATTCACCCATTATCAAAGGTGCAAATTGTAAATGAGATGATAAACAGGAGGCCCCTTCTGTCCACTCAGAAGAGTCAGAGAGGTGTCCTGACCATTGTGTATCTCTCAATGAGCAGCAGGCTGTCTATTCACAGACCTTACTGTTGTTTGTCAGCTATTCCTGGTGCTAATTGGCTGTAGCTTCTTGTATTCCAACAGAGGCGCCCTTTCAAATATCTAATCTGCTTCAAAATGCTTTATGACATCCTGAGATTATGAAAGGAACTATATAAACGCAAATCCTTTAATTTTTTTCTAAAATTTACGATATTTCTCTTAAATTCTAGGCAACTATTTTAAAAGTTGCCCTAATAAATACATTTACAGATGAGCAATTTACCATTAGCAATAATAGAAAGGCCATTCCACAGAAAACTAATTCTGATTAAGATTAATTCATATTGCCAGAAAATACAGTTGCATTTAATACTGGATGGGGTGGGTGCTGGGTGGGTGTGAGCATTGGTGTGGAAAGACTGATACAGAAACCATATACTTAGGGGTTACAATTGTGGAGATTTGGGCTTTGCTACTATTCCTTTACATGAATAAGTTTGAATCAGTAGGATGTTTGGCCATATTACCAACTTCAATGAGCCATTAGGAGTAAAAATCGGGTTTTCTCTGGAGCGGCGGAAGCTGAGGAGAGACTTGAAAGAAGTCTATAAAATTGGGAGATGCATAGATAGGGTTGACGGTCAGAATCTTTTTCCCAGAGTTGAAATGTCTTATACCAGGAGGCATGCATTTAAGGTGAGAGGGGGAAAACTCAAAGGAGATGTGAGGGGCAATCTCTTTACACAAAGGGTAGTGGGAGTCTGGAACACATTGCTGGGTTGGTGCAGGCAGATACAATGGAGGGGGCTGGTTTACTTGACTTTTAGATAAATGCATGAATATGCTAGATATGGAGAGATTTGGACCAAGGCAGGCAGAAGGGTTTAGTTTAATTTGGTGATAACATAGTGTCGAGCTGGAGGAACACAGCAGGCCAGGCAGTGTCAGAGTAGCAGGAAAGTTGACATTTCAGGTCGGGACATTTCTTCAGAAGACTTTTCTGAAGAAGGGTCCCGACCCGAAATGTCAACTTCCTCCAGCTCCATATTGTGTTATCTCTGACTCCAGCATCGGCAGTTCTTACTATCTCTTAGTTTAATTTGGCATCTTTTTTGGCACAACATTGTTCCTGTGCTGTACTATTCTACGTTCTATGTTCTTTGTTTTAACCTGAAAGTAAATGGACCATTATATAGCATTTATAAAGTCAAAAAAAGTGTAAAGGTTGGCAATTTGGTGTAAAAACAAACACAATGGAAATACTGTCAGCGTGTTTACAGATCATTTAAGGTTTCAGTTATGCATCCTCTGCAGGACTGGAAGCTATCACAAATGATTAGCATATAGAATGACAAGAAAAAGGAGAGGGGATAGGAAAATATATACACATACAGGGAATGCATACTTTGCTATACAAGTCTTCAATTTCTTTTGTTACACCCTTATTGTTCCAGGTTACTATCATTTCGCACTTTACAGTTCCATTCCTGACATTCCATGAAGGTTGTTCCAATTGTTTATAAATGCTGTTCATTTGTCCAGAACTGATTTTTTAACTTATCTTTTCTCTCCATTGTTAATAGTTAACCTGAAGACTGTTTTGAGCATTTTTAATGGGCCTCTAAATGATTTCTGCTCATATGACAGTTTTATGCAAAATGCTTCTGTTAAAGTTTTAAATGTTTTCCAAATCTAGTATGTCTTAGGATCGTACAAAAAGAAACTTTGATCATGTTTTTGATAGCCGCTCAATTATAGTAGTATCAGGAATACAGTTTAAAAAGACAGTATGAAACCAAAACAGAATTTGTTGGAAAAGCTCAGCAGATCTGGCAGCATCTGTGATTAGAAACAAGAGTTAACGTTTCAGGTCCAGTGAACCTTCCTCAGACCCTCCTTCTGAGGAAGGGTCACAAAACCCAAAACGTTAACTCTGATTTCTCATCACAGATGCTGCCAGACCTGCTGAGCTTTTCCAGCATCTTCTGTTTTATTTTGTTTCTGATTTACAGCATCCTAAGTTCTTTTGGTTTTTAAAAATGAAATATGTCCCCTTTAAGATTAGGAGATTTTTTTCTCTCTCTCAGAGGAGTTTTAAACTTTAATATTCTCCTTTTCAAAGGACAGTGGAGACTGGGTCGGTGAATATAGTCAATAAGGTGCATTTTTTTTCAATTAACTTGTGAAACTTGAAAGGGTTCAGAAAAGATTTACAAGGATGCTACCAGGCTTGGAGAGTCTGAGCTGAACAGAAAAGCTGAATAGGGTGGGGCTATTTTCCATGGCGCATCAGAGGTTGAGGAGTGACCTCAGAGAGGTTTATAAAATCATGGATTGGGTGAATAGCCAAGGTGTTTTCCCCAGGGTAGCAGAGTCCAAAACTACAGGGCATAGGTTTAAGGTGAGAGGGTAAAGATTTAAAAGGGACCTAAGGGGCAATGTTTTTCACGCAGAGAGTGGTGCATGTAAGGAATGAGCTGCTAGAGGACATGGCGGAGGCTGATATAATTACAATATTTAAAAGCTATCTGGATGGGTCCATGAATAGAAAGGGTTTAGAGGGATGTGGGCCAAATGCTGGAAAATGGGACTAGATTGATTTAGGATATCTGGTCGGCATGGATGAGTTGGACCGAAGGGTCTGTTTCCATACTGTAAAGCTCTATGACTATATAACAAGGGTGATGGGCAGAAAAGTGAAGTTAAGACAACAGTCATTTCAGCCATGACCTTATTGAACTGTTCGGCAGATTCAAGGGGCTGAATGGCCTACTCCTAATTGTATTTCCTATGATTAAGTTCAGTTCAAAAATGCAACCTGTTACAGCAAGAGAAAGTAACATTATTATTCATGCAAATATAACTCTACATCATTAAAATGAAACCTGCTTACTAAATTGGAACATCTAAATGTTTGAAAAATATTTTAGTCAGCAGTTACTAAATATGATCAGAAAAAGAAGAAATCGCCACAGGTGGCAATGGGTTAAAAGAAGATTTATATTCACATTAAGACTGAATCCCAAGTTTTCACCTTAATTGATAAATATCTATGTCAATAGAAAAGGTTTCTCTTGTTAGCTCACACTTTTTTTTTCAATTCTATATGTGACACAGTGTTTCAAAACAATATAGCACAAGTGTTCATGGGTTTTGCAGTTATTTGTTCTACAATTTTAGAAAAATTAACATTCAGCTAACAGGATGTGGTTTAACTTTGCAGATTGTGTGTAGGCACAGTATCTTTCATCCACAATGTACGCCCTGCAAGATTTTCTGCAACAATTATTGCGTTATACACATGTGACCACTGGTAGGTTCCTTTATTTGGTAAACCGTTCTTAAAACCGTTGCGTCCTAATGGCAGTTTGAACAGACAAAAGTAAGCTGAGGACTAGGTAAGAACACACTCATATAATCCAACTTTTAACTAGCAGTAATTAGCTTATTTCATTTAACAGATGTTGTAGATGACATTAGATCTGACCATCATTGTGGAATGCGTATTTTATTTCTTCTCTGATTTGCTGACCTATTCAGTTGCACATGTTGCTCAATGCCTTGTAATACGGATATAAAGCCAAGTGTGTTTCTTTTCTTCAAAGTTGGTGTGGACAATACATATTTGTGGAGAAAAGATATTTTACATGTAGTCACAGTTTAAACCTTATTTGATGACGTTATCATGCGTTTCAATATTCTGTGCGAGGCTTGACTTGCAGGAGGTGATCTGTATTGCTGCATTTAAGGAGTGCTAAATCCAAAAACAGAAGCAGACTTTCTTAAACAAATGAATTTAAATTGAATTGTCATTTCAATATATGGTTCACGTTTAGATGTGTATATGGTTGACCACTGGAGGAATTTCTATTTTTAAACTAAATACACGTTACTTTCACGCTGTATCTTCACTCTTGACATTACTTGCAAACCTAAAATGCCCTGCTCTGCAGATTATATTCAGTTTGCTTCCCTCTCATCTTATTGTAGGGACGCAAACACGGCCCAAATGTGCATAGGCCCAGAAGTGCATCCATTTTAGGCATACCACCTTTCTCTTGCGTGTCCTTGATTAACTTCCCTCTACTATCTGCCTGCCTTCACAGATAAGAACTAGTTTCATCCAGCTCTTTTGACACACACTGCTGACTGCGATAAGATGTTTTTATTTCTGTAAGTAAATCAAAGATGGCTTTATGCTTAGATCTCAGAATTGTTAAAGCACAGAAGGTGACTTTTGAGCCTGACACGTCTGCACCAGCTCACCAAATGAACAATGCAACTTGTGCCATTTCCCAACCTTTTCCCTGTAATCCTGATTTTTTTCAATAAATAATCAAATTTCCTCTTGACAGTCTGAATTAAAACTACCTCCATCACACTCTTAGACATCGAAGATCTCAACCACTGCCAGATTGAGAAAGATTTTCTTCATGTGCACATTTCTTTTTTTTTTCTCGTCAATTATTTTAAATCTGCGTTCTCAATCTTTCATCAGTAGAAAAATATTTTCCTTATCTACTCTCTCCAGATCCTTCATGATTTTGATTACCTCTATCATGTCTCCTTTCAATCCTGTCTTATCCAAGGAAAACAGTCCCAACTTCTCCAATGTATCTATATAAGTGAACTTCCTCAGAATCTTTTCTGCTCTCTCTCATGTCAGCATGTGTTTCTTAAAGTGTGGCACCCAGAATTGAACACATCACTCCAGTTGATGCTGAACCCGTGTTTCGTCTAAGTTTAACATATCCTTCTTGGTTTTGTACTCCATGTCCCCATTTCAGCACAGGATACTGTAATCCTTAAGCACACACACAAACTGTCCTGCTACATATAAAGACACATGCAAATTTGCACCCACAGCCCTGCACTCCCTTTCAAATTGCACTTTTTATTCTAAATTGTCTATCTGGCTCTTCCTACCAAAATGAATTATTTTACGCTACTCAGTATTGAAGTTCATCTGCCACTTGTCCATCCATTCCACCAACTTGTCTATGTATTTTTAAAGTTCTACACTATCCTTACAGTTTACAACGTTTTCAAACTTATTTCTCATCTGCAAATTTTGTACTCCAAGATTTAAATCAGTAATATATTAGAAAGAGCATCCTAACAACACCATCTGTTGGGGAACTCACCACAAACCTTCTCCTAGTTTGAAAATTTCCAATAACACTGCTCCCTCTTTCCTATCAGTCAATTATTGTATCAATGTTGTTATTGTTCTATAACTTAAGCTATAACTTTGCTCACAAGTCTGTAGTGCTGCATTGTATCATATGCTACCTATATGACATCAACAGTATTGCTCTCATCAGCCCCTCTGTAACCTCTTCAAATAAAAAAAACTGCAGCAAGTTTATTAAACAAGATTTTTATTTAATTCTGTGTTGGTTTTCCTTAATGAGGAAACATTTGTCCATTTGACTACTAATTTTGTCCTGAATTACTGCTTCTAGGAACTTCCCCACCACAAAAACTAACTTGACTAGCCTGCAGTTGCTGAGCTTATTTTGCACATTTCTTCAAACAAGGATGTAATGTTTGCAATTTTCCAGTTCTCTGAGGACCAAATCATCCCCCATGTCTAAGGAAGACATGAAAATTGTAATCAGTGTCATTGCAATTTCTTCCCTTAGTACGTTTATTTGCTGTTCCTGACAGCTTATAAAGTTTATGTACAAACATCTAAACTGCCTCTTTATCATTTCTAAATGCTGAAAATGTCTGAACTGCCTCATTTTATGCCAAGACCTGGGCAGTATCTCTCCCTTGTTGAAGACAGCTGCAAAGAGTACATTAAATATCTCAGCTATGCCCCCTACTCAGAGTTGAGCCAGTGTTAAGCTAAGGTTTTCTGCTTTTGGAAGCTCTGGGTGGTATTTAAGGAAGGTCTCATCTATTACCCAGACAGTCATTGAGAGTCCTATGTCACCTGCTTTAGGGAAGGCCAATTTCATCGCACAATATTCAGGCACTTGACGGGCTTCCCTCAGATCAAGGGTCAAGGATGAAAATCTTAATCATGAGGAGCTGTCAGCCAATCACAGGCTAGGAGATATACTGAACAACAGCATCATGGGGATGGTAATGGCTGCTGCCTTTACAACACTCATCCTAGTATTATCACTGGATGCCAGGACACTGGTGAGTGATGACTCGTAAGATGCCCTGGGGAAGAGATACAGAGTTGGTAGCACGGGCAGGGATGGATGGCTCTAAGCGCACCTTTGCACCTTCACATGTCTTGAACCAGTGAGCAAGTATTGGATGCCTTTAAATAAAGAACACCACCCACTAACCATTGACTCCATCACTCCCTAAGTAAACATATATGCAATTATTTGTCATTCCCACGACATGGTGAGCCCCAGCAATGAAAGGATGAGGACTTAAATCTTAAGTGGGCAACAATTGATCCATTAAAGGCCTCATTTGTTGGTGGGGCATTATATGTGGGTGTCACCGCTTGGGCCTCCATATATTGCTCATCCCTAGTTGCTCTTGAGAAGGGGGTGGAGAGCTGCCTTCTTAAACCACCAAAAGTCCATTTGGTGTAGGTAGGTACAATGCTGTTAGATTTGATTTGATTTATTACCATCACGTGCGAGATTCAATGAAAAATATTGTTTTGTCTTTGTTTTGTCTGCTATCCAGACAAATCCTACCTTACATAAGTACATCAGGATAATAGAACAGAATACAGAATATAGTGTTATAACTACAGAGAAGGTGCAGAAAAAGAACAACTCTAATAAATGACAGGTCCATTCATAAGTCTGATAACAGTGGAGAAGAAGCTGTTTTTGAATCTGTTGGTACATGGTTTCAAACTTTTGTATCTTCTGCCTGATGGAAGAGGGTGGACGAGAGTACAACTGGGGTGGTAGGGACCTTTTATTATGTTGGTTGCTTTCCTGAGGCAGCAGGAAGTATAGACGGAGTCAATGGAAGAAAGACTGGTTTGTGTGATAGACTGGGCTGTGTTCATAATCCTCTTTAATTTCTTGTGGTCTTGGGCAGAGCAGTTGCCATATCTAGCTGTAATGCATCCAGATAGGATGCTTTCTTTAGTGCATCTGTAAGAATTGGTAAGAGTTTGCATGGAAAAGCTGAATTTCCTCAGGCTTCTGAGGAAGTAAAAGTTTTGGTGTGCTTTCTTGAATGTAGTGCTGACATGGACCAGGACAGATTGTTGGTAATAATTACTCCAAGGAACTTAAAGCTCTCATCCATCTCCACCTCAGCACCATTGATACAGACAGGGGCATATCCTCCACTCTGCGTTCTGAAGTCAGTGACCAGCTCCTTCATTTTGTTAACATCAAGGGAGAGATTATTGTCTTTACACCATGCCAGTAAGGTGTCTATCTCTTTCCTATACTCTGTTTTGTCATTGTTTAAGATCCGACCCACTAAAGTGATGTCATCCGCAAACTTGTAAATGGAGTTAGAGCAGTGTTAGGAGGATGTTCCAGAATTTTGACTCAGCAACACTAAAGGAAAAGTGATATATTTCCAACTCAGGATGGTGAGTGGCTTGATGAAAAACATGCAGAAGGAGGTGTTCTCAAGTACATGCTGCCCTTGTCCTACTCGATAGTTGTGGGCATGGATTTGAAAGGAGACTTGGTGAATTTCTGCAGTGCATCTTGTCGCTGATGCACTCTGCTGCAATTGTTATTAGTGAAGGGAGTGAATGTTTGAGGATGTGGTGCCAATCAAGTGGGCTGCTTAGCCCCGAATGATGTAAAGTTTTTTGAGTCAGTCTATCTTTGGTGGTAGGGAAACTATAGGAAGCAGTTCTCAAGCACCGAATTAACCTGCGCTTGGAAAAGTGGGGATTAATCAAGAACTGTCTTATCAGGTTATGTTAAGGGTGGCTAGTCATGTCTGACCAACTCAGCAGAATTTTTCAGAGGTGACCAAGTATGTAGATGAGGGAAGTGCTTTTGATGTAGTATGATTGGACTTCAGCAAGGCTTTTGATAAGATTCTGCATAAGTGACTGATAGCAAAGATTAGAGGCTATGGGGTCCAAGGTATTTTGACAAATTAGATCCACAATTAGCTGAGTGGCAAGAAGCAGAGGGTGATGGTCGAGAGATGTTTTTTTCCTGACTGGAAGTTTGTTTCCAGTGAGACCTTATAGGGGTCAGAGTTGGGACCCTTGCTGTTTGTGGTTATATAAATGATCTAGATTTGAATTTACAAGATGATATAACAATTGCTGGTGTGGTAAATAGTGAGAAAGAGATCCTTAGGTTACAGAAGGATGTAGATAGGCTAGTCAGATGGGCTGAATAGTGAAAAATGGAATTAAATCCAGATAAATATAAGGTGGTGCACTGGATGGGACAAACGAGGCAAGGGAATGATGTTGAATAGTAGGATCCTGGGAAGCACCAAGGATCAGAGGGACCTTGGTCTACATGTGCACTGGTCCATTAAGGTTTCAGAACAGGTGGATAATGTGTCTAAGAAGGCCTATGGGATGTTTACCTTTATTAACCCTGGCAGAGAGTTTATAAGCAGGGAGGTTATGCAGCAACTGTATAAAACGTTGGTTAGGCTGCACCGAGAGAGTTGTGTGCAGTTCTGAAATCCACATTATAGTAGGGATATGATAGCACTGGAGAGGGTGCAATGGATATTTACTAAGATGTTGCCAAGGCTAGAAAATTTCAATTATATGGGGAGATTGGACAAACTGTGGCTGTTTTCCTCAGAGCAGAGGAGATTGAGAGAGTTCATGTTTCAGATGTAGAAAATTATGAGAGGCATAGATAGGATAAACAACAAGAAACTTGTACCTTTGATGGAAGGTTCAATGACTGGGGACAAAGATTTAAGGTAAAGGGCAGAAAATTTAGAGGAGATGTGAGGAAAACATTTTTCACCCAGAGCTTGGTGGGAATCTGGAACTTGTTGCTTGTAAGAGTGGTGGAAACAGAAGCACTCGAAAATTTAAGAATTATTTAGATATGTACTTGCAATGCCAAGAATTTGGGCCAAGTGCTGGAAAATGGGATTGGAGCAATCAGGTATAGTAGGAACTGCAGATGCTGGAGAATCCGAGACAACAAGGTGCAGAGCTGGATGAACATTGCAAGCCAAGCAGTATCATAGGAGCAGAAAGGCTGATGTTTCGGGCCGAGACACTTCATCAGAAATGGGGGAGGGGAAGGGGGTTCTGAAATACATAGGGAGAGAGGGGGAGGCGGATAGAAGATGGATAGAGGAGAGGATAGATGGAGAGGAAACAAACAGGTCGAAGAGGCGGGGATGGAGCCAGTAAAGGTGAGTGTAGGTGGGGAGTTAGGGAGGGGATAGGTCCGTCCTCCCTGGACTGACCTATCC
>NC_063338.1:73591997-73618612 GCF_021869965.1 Rhincodon typus
CAGCTACCTAGAATACACCTCCTCCCACCCACCTTCCTGCAAAAATGCCATCCCCTATTCCCAATTCCTTCGCCTCCGCCGCATCTGCTCCCAGGATGAAGCATTCCACTCCCGTACATCTCAGTTGTCCTCGTTTTTCAAGGACCATAACATCCCCCCCTCAGTGGTCAAGAACGCCCTCAACCGTGTCTCCCACATTTCCCGCAACTCATCCCTCACACACCATCCACGCAATAAGAACCAAAAAAGAATCCCCCTCGTCCTCACGTACCACCCCACCAACCTCCGGATCCAACGCATCATCCTCTGACACTTCCGCCATCTGCAATCCGACCCCACCACCAAAGACATCTTTCTCTCCCCACCCTTATCTGCTTTCCGGAGGGACCACTCTCTCCGTGACTCCCTTGTCCGCTCCACACTCCCCTCCAGCCCCACCACACCTGGCACTTTTCCCTGCAACCACAGGAAGTGCTACACCTGCCCCCATACCTCCTCCCTCACCCCCATCCCAGGCCCCAAGAAGACTTTCCACATCAAGCAGATGTTCACCTGCACATCTGCCAATGTGGTATCCTGCATCCGCTGTACCCGTTGTGGCCTCCTCTGCATCGGGGAAACCAAGCGGAGGCTCGGGGACCGCTTTGCAGAACACCTACGCTCGGTTTGCAATAAACAACTGCACCTCCCAGTCGCGAACCATTTCAACTTCCCCTCCCATTCCTCAGACGACATGTCCATCCTGGGCCTCCTGCAGTGCCACAACGATGCCACCCGAAGGTTGCAGGAACAGCAACTCATATTCCGCTTGGGAACCCTGCAGCCCAATGGTATCAATGTGGATCTCACAAGCTTCAAAATCTCCCCTCCCCCTCCCGCATCCCAAAACCAGTCCAGCTCGTCCCCGCCTCCCTAACCGGTTCTTCCTCCCACCTATCCCCTCCTCCCACCTCAAGCCGCACCCCCATCTCCTACCTACTAACCTCATCCTGCCCCCTTGACCTGTCCGTCCTCCCTGGACTGACCTATCCCCTCCCTAACTCCCCACCTACACTCACCTTTACTGGCTCCATCCCCGCCTCTTCGACCTGTTTGTTTCCTCTCCATCTATCCTCTCCTCTATCCATCTTCTATCCACCTCCCCCTCTCTCCCTATTTATTTCAGAACCCTCTTCCCCGCCCCCATTTCTGATGAAGTGTCTCAGCCCGAAACATCAGCCTTTCTGCTCCTATGATACTGCTTGGCCTGCTGCGTTCATCCAGCTCTGTACTTTGTTGTCTCGGATTCTCCAGCATCTGCAGTTCCTACTATCTCTGATTCAAAAGCAAACTCTTTTCGATGTGTTTGCTCTGATATCCGTGAATGGGTTCTCCACTACTGTCACCTGCAAGTAACCCTTTACTGGTGTACAGGAGTATTGCTACGGCCCCATGTGTTTTAAGCTTGGCCTTATGGGCAATCTCACAAATAATACCTGAGCCATTTAACTCAAGCATGATCCCAAAATAGGATGCATTCAGGTTGCCCTGCAGAATAACAGACGATGCATCACTTACTGTCAGAGTTGGCTGGCAATATTTCACACTTGTTTGCAAACTTCTTGGAAGTCACTTCGCTGTCCTGTATTTCATTCATTTTCAACTTCATTTCACTGCTGTCACTCCTCATCACACCATGGTAGCAGTTATGTAGCTGCACCTTATGAAGAACAAGAAGAACAGGAACACCAGCACTAACAGCAGCAGCACAGGAATGGCAACAGAGGCGGTGCCAGCTATCTCCTGTCTCAGCCAAATGCTGTTCCACTGGCCAGAAGGAGTGATTACAAAGAAGGAGTGATTACAAAGGTTCAATTCCAAAAGGGCGTGAACCTTCCAATGTAAAATCGACAGGTAGAGAATCAGTCCTGTCCATGAATGTAAGCAACCAACCAGGTCATTGCTGGTATGTACAGTCTCCTGGGAAAAGACTTCCTTCCTAGTGGTGTAGCCTGGCATGCATTGCCAGTGAGTATCCAGGACATTACACTAGACATCACCTGTTAATCCTTCCAGTAGTGTAGCACTCGCTTAGTAATGCATTGCAATGTCAGCCTAGACTTTGTGCTTAGTTCTGACAAGTGGAACTTGAATCCATAACCTTCTGACTCATTGGAGAGAATTCTTGCACTGAGCTAAAGTTGGTGCAATGTTGTAGGAGGAAACTTGTGGTCTATGGTTAATATAAATTAAATTTCCTATTATCTTGGTATCACAAATGCCTTTACGGCTACAAATCAGAGAATCCTCGTAACATTGTCACTTTCTACTCTCCTAATTCTTCAAGTGATAGCGCATTAATAATTTGAAGCGCAAACACATGCTTGTTAACTCTTAATTATTTATTTTTGCCATAGCATATCAATCTTGTACAATGAATTTGTGATGTTCATGGAATTAACAACTTGAAAATAATGAACTCTATACAAACAATTTATTTTCTTCTCATGCAAGATCTATACAATCTGTTTTGAAATGATATTGAGTTAAAAATTATTTATCAATTACTCTGAAATATAAAACAAAGTTGCATTAATCAGTGTTTATTTTTCTCTCCTTACTTGTTGGCCTCCTGATTTAACAAAAATGTATTATTTCATGTTATGGGGATCACTGGCAATGTGATGTGGCCCATCCCTATTTGCCATTGCTATTTCAGAGGGCAGTTAAAAATTAACCATATTACTGGATGTAGGTCTGAAGTCACCTAGAGGCCAAGTAAGAATGATATATTTTCTTACTGTTTGTAAATCAGATTTTTGAACCCCACTAACAATCAATGATAATTTCATGATCAACATTATTGAGACTAGCTTTTTAGCTGCAGATTTTAATTATTGAATTTTAAACTCGTCAGCTTCTGTGATGGGTTGGGATTTGAACCCATGTTCCCCAGGGAATTTTCCTGGGCCTTTGGGAGTACCAATCCTGTGATATTATCACTACACCTTCAACTCCTCCTAATTCTCTGCTCGGCAGTTTACATGGGTCACCGCTAAATGGTCTATGATAACCATGCTAATATGAGTATTGACTAAACTTTCAACTGTGCGCTCCTGTTAGATTATCTTTCTCTTTCTGATCATCATCTCCAATAAATTGAGAATCGTTTTCTCTGGTGAATTGTAGATAATGCCAAAATCCATTAGCCCTTGATGTACTGTTAACTGTAAGTACAACAGGAAAATAACTCTTCATTGTTTAATAAATTGGAATTGTACCTCAATGAATTGCGTTGTGACTTGGACCTATCAATTGATTTGTTTCTTTCTATAATGGTGTTACTCGTAGTTGGGATAAAATTAGAAGTAGGTACAACCACCACGATTTTAATTTTAATTGTGTGAATTTTATATTTGGCTGCAATATGAAAAGACTGGTGGATGAAATGAATTCAAAGACAGTTGTTTGCCCTATAAGATCATAGTTTGCGTTCAGCTAGGCCAGTGAGGTGAAATTTAAATCTTTTGTTATCAAAATTGATATACATGTGACAAAAAGGTGGTGGTAGCCTGAATGCAAAATTTGCTAAAGCACAGAAAGCTGTGAATAGTAGTGAAGTGATGTTTTCAGCCTGAAGGGATGTGCATAGTGCGCTCCTGTAACAGTATTAGGATCACTGGTCATTTTTTCATGTAATAATGAGCTGGACTTAGGTATACGGCTGACAATTTCAACGTTTTTTTGATCCCACAAAACTCAAAAATGCATGAAGTGATGAAATGGATTGCAGCAGGCTTTTGGAAGACATAGCCAGGCGTTATAGATAAAATTTAATGCAGAGAAATGTGAACTGACGCATTTCAGAAAGAAGAATGAGGAGAGATAATCTAAATGAAATATTACATAGTTGAAGGATGCTCAGGCACAAAGAAACATGGGGACTCATTTGTCTTGATACTAATAAAACCAATATTTAAAACTGGTAAAAATCATATATCCTTGGCTTTATAATAGTTGATTTAATTGATTTAATCAGCAAGGAAGTATAATAACTCTGTATAGGTCAATGGAAAGGTCTCAACTGGAGTATTGTTCCAGACATTCCTTTTCTGAAAGGTGGCAAGACTTTGGAGAGGGTGCAGAGGAGATTTAGTACAACTGTACTTCAAATGAGGAAGTATAGTTATGTGCAGAAAAGAAAAAAAAGACTTGAATTACATTGCTCTTTTCAGAAACATTGAACATCTTAAAATGCTTTTGCAGCCAATAAGGGCAAAGTGTAATCACTTCTGTAGGGCCAACAACCACGGCAGCCAATTTGAACACAGTAGTTCACACAAACCACAATGTGATAATGAACAGATAATCTGTTCTTGTGATTCATGCTTGAGGGACAAATCTTAGCCAGGTTTCCAGCAATAAATCAGGAACAAAAACAGAAGTTGCTCAAAAAGCTCAGCAGGTCTGACAGCATCTGTGAAGAAAATCTGTGAAAAAAAGTAACATTTCAGGTCCGGTGACCCTTTCTCAGAACTGATGGTAGCTAGGAAAATGTTGGTTTATATGCAGAAGGTAGGGAGGAGGATGGGTAGGGAGTAAACAATAGGATAAAGAATAGAGCCCAAAGAGAGAGAAGAAGAGTTGGGCAGACAAAACAGTTGATAACGAAGAAGGGTCTAGGCCCGAAACGTCAGCCTTCCTGCTCCTCTGATGCTATTTGGCCTGCTGTGTTCATCCAGCTCTACACCTTGTTACCACAGTTGATAACGATCTGGCTAGGAGGGTGAATAGCTGTTAAAGGGGACTCTTGGTGGCTAACAATAGGTAATGTGTCATGGCAGGCTATGTGATAACAAGGCTTGGTGTGTGGGGTAAGGGGCTAGGACATGGAACATTTTAGGTCCTAAAATTATTGAACTCGATATTGACTCCAGAGGGCTGCAGCGTCCCCAAGCAGAAAATGAAGTGCTATTCTTCCAGCTTGCGCTGAGCTTCGCTGGAGCACTGCAGCAAGCCAGAGACAGAGATGTTGGCCAGGGAACAGGGTGATGTGTTAAAGTGGCAGGCAACTGGAAGCTCAGGGTCTTTTTTGTGAGCAGAATGTAGATGTTCTGCGTAGCGGTCACCCAATCAATGCTTTGTTTCCCCAAAGTAGAGGAGACCACATTGTGAGCAGCGAATGCGGTACAGTAGATTGTGCGAAGTAAAGGTAAAGTGCTGCTTCATCTGGAAGGTATGTTTGGGCCCTTGGATACTGGGGAGGGAGGAGGTGTTACACCTTCGGCATTTGCAGGGGAAGGTACTGTTGGGCTGTGGGTGTTGTTGGGAGTTAAGGAAGAGCTCACCAGGGTGTCCCAGAGGGAACACCCTGCAGAAGGTGGGCAATGGAGGGAAGCAGAATTTGTATCTGGTGGTGGCATCTCACTGGAAGTGGTGGAAATGGCGTCAAATGATCTTCTGGATGTGGATGCTGGTGGGATAGTAAGTAAGGGCAAGGGGAACCCTATTGCTGTTGTGAGGGAAGAGGGCAGAAGTGCAGGAGATGGGTCGGACATGGTTGAGACCCCTGTTGACAACGATGCTGGGAAATCCTTGGTTGAGGAAGAAGGTGAACATATCAGAGGGTCCCTTGTCAAAGTTGGCCTCATCTGAACATATAGGACAGATATGTTCCTGATTTACAGCATCCGCAGTTCTTTTGGGTTTTCCAGCAGTAAATCTCTGGGTCTTCCTCAAAATAAGTGCATCAAACCAAAAGGGCAGACAGAACTACAGTTTAATACATCCAATAAGACTCAGCATCTTCAATATCAGTTCTTCAATACAGCATTGGAGTATCAGCCTGTGCATTGTCTTCAACTCCTCGAGTAGGAACAAAAACAAAGTTGCTGGAAAAGCTCAGCAGGTCTGGCAGCATCTGTGGAGGAGAAAACAGAGTTACCGCTTCAGGTCCGGTGACCCTTCCTCAGAACTCCTCGAGTAGGACTTCAGCCAAGAACCTTGTTCCTTAAAGGCCACAGTTCTATCAACTGAGACACCATGGAGTCTTGTAGTTTTGTAGAGAGAAGTCACTATTGTTTTCTTTACAACATGGAAGGCAAACAGGAGATTTGAAGGGTATTGACAGAAAAGAATGCTGGAGATCAGAAATGAAAACAACAAATGCTTGTCATAGAGTCTTACAACATAGAAGCAGGCCCTTCAATCCACCATGTCAATACCAACCAACAAACATCAAATTACACTAATTCCATTTACCTGTGCTTGGTCCATAGCCTACTATACCCCAGTACTTTAAGTATTTTAAGGGGGAAACGATTCTATCTATCTGGTGAAAACTCTGGTGCAGTTTTTCCAGAGTGTGCAGTGTAGTCTATCTCCATCCACATTATTATTTATACTCAATGATGGGTAGCTCTGTGACATCACAGTGTTGCTCCAGGGTCTTAATGACTACACAACAGTGGTGAGTTACCTTCTTCAGTACTGGTATAGGTGCATCTTCAATGCACAGATGGTGGAGGAAGTGGACATTTAAGGTGGTATATTGGATAGCCCCAAAAGGAGATTGCTTTATACTTAATTACGTGGAGCGTCTTGACTGTTTTTGGACCTGCACTGTTCCATCTGAGTGGAGAGTATTCCATCACTTCTACCTTGTAAGTGGTAGACAAGATCATTTTATGACATAAACTTAAGGAACTCCTACTGTGTGTCCTGTTACTGCGATCAACCATCTTCCTTTATGCTATGTATGACTCCACTCCATTTGCTTTTTTCCACTGTTTACCATTTATTTCAATTTGTCTAGGGCCACTTAATGGCACATTCAGTCAAATCTGCCTCAACGTCCAGGACATTCACATTCAATCTCAACTAAGTAACCTGTTGTCAGACCAACTGAGTATTCTTGACATTTCCTGTGCTTACTTCATAAGCTGACATTGGTTTGAATCTTATATTTTTCAGCTAAGTCCAAATTGTGCAAAGAAGCATTGTGTTTTTGGAAGGATTTCTGTCACTAACGTCATGAAATTTCTCACTGTTTCTTACCAAACCACCCTCATTAACTAACTACACTGCCACTTTGGTGTTCTTCATGGTTGATTATGGCTCTGTTTTACTACGTGCTGTTTGCAGAACAACTTGACATTCAGAAGATATCCACAGAAAGACTGGCATCATTTGCACCCACACAACCTTTAGGCCACCGTGCACCCAGACAAACCTTGGTAATGTGGTGTTGCCCTTCACTGGCAATGTCATGGTACAGGAACCATGAAGCTATGTTTCCCCCAGCAATTAGCTGGCACTCCCTTGTATAGACAATCCCATTCTCTCAACCTAGTCTTTGTATAACCACCACAGTATGCATTTTACTTGTTTCTACCTGTATCCCATTTGAACACCTTTTAAGTCAGCACTGCTCTGTCCTCAACGGCCACTGTACACCCACAGACTCTCAATGTCTAACAGGGAAACAATATATACTGGCAGGAAATCAGACAAATGCAAACATGTTTACATACAGCACAGTGATCACAAGCAGAGGCTGAAGTTTGCCCTGACAATGCAAATGAAATTTCTTTTCAAATAATCATCTGAAGCCTTTGTTTATTCATTTGCAAGATGGTGGCTTCATTGGCAAGACCAGCATTTGTTGCACTTTCCAGTTAGGAGCCAAGTATAGGCCAGACTGGATAAGATTATCAGCTTCCTTCCCAAAAATCATTAGTGAACCAGATGGTTACTTATCTCCCCCTCCCATTGACAATCAGCAGTGGTCATTATCGGACTGTTATTTCCAAATTTTTAGAAATTAAAATTTCACCATGTCCATTAGAGGATTCAAACCTGGGTCGCTCATACATCGTGCATGATCTCTAGATTAACATTTAGCAACAGCATGACTATGCCATCACCACCCCTATATGTACAAGGGTATTGGAAAAAGGGTTGACGAATGGCACTAAGTTATAATGCTTGTTGTAGAGCCAATGCAGACAGGATATGTTGAATAGCCTCCTTCTGTGCTGTAACATTTCTGTAATTCTGTGGAGTACCACAATATCATGTTTGCTTTGTGTTCGAACATTTAACCTTCTGGTGAGGTATCAGTGTACTGAAGCTTGTGGGGGAGCAGGGCAGCATGGACAGCAACTTCCTGACTTGTGTATTCATTGCACACGTGGATGCCGAAAATACTCTCTAACTTCCTCCCTGATAACCTCAATGTAATTCTTACCACAAATTCCAAACCAAAATAAGTCTTGTTAAAATGAATGTTAAACTTAAAAGATCAGAAGACAATATAATTTATGTGTTATGAGCTGACTCATCAGAACCAAAAAAAATGGCTTAGAAAAAAAGAGTCAGAAATCTAAAACCCAGCAAGGAGTCAACGTCAATGCTGAAATGTGAATTAACATGAGTGGTGAGGTTCCAGGTTGATGAGCTGTTTGAGTTATAATACTTACAAATGGTTTGTATACTAGTCTCCACTTTTACACAATTGTTTTATGATCATAGTTTAATGTAACCATATTTTCTTTATATTGATTGTTTCTGAATCATACATATCAGTTCTTCAATAATATGTAGTTCAGAAGGCTTTATTAACTGCAGATTTCTTTGAACTAATATAGAACACTATGCATATCTGTCCAGGCATCAAAAGCATACTGTAAGTTTGGTTAAAAAAAAACTAAGAAATATCAAGCATTAGAAGACTATGTATTACACACAGTTAAGGAGTTCTATTTTTCTGCTTGAAGTTAAATTTATCAAATGTGCCCTCTTGTTTTCCTTGTATTAATGATCTTTGTTTCACTTTAGCTGTAACATTTAAGATTTTACATACTTTAATAAAATCTTTCCTTTAGCTTAGTTACAATATGGCATTTAAATAGTCTGGACACACAATTTAGATTTTTTTTCTTCATTTGTGGGATGTGGGCATCACTGACTGATCCACATGTATTGCCCAACCCGAGTTGCCCTTGAGAAAATGGTAGTGAGCTGCCTTCTTGAACGGATTCAGTCCACCTGCTGTGGGTTGACCCACAATGCTATTAGGAAGGGAATTCTAGGATTTTGACCCAGCAACAGTGAAGAAATGGCAATA
Source organism: Rhincodon typus (assembly GCF_021869965.1). Lineage (NCBI taxonomy): Eukaryota > Metazoa > Chordata > Chondrichthyes > Orectolobiformes > Rhincodontidae > Rhincodon > Rhincodon typus. The sequence goes on from NC_063338.1 coordinate 73,601,104, forward strand.
TATTTCCAAGTCAGAATGTTGAGTGGCTTGGAGGGGAATTTGAAGATGGTGGCATTCCTGTACATCTGCTGCCCTTGTTCTTCTAAGTGGAAGTGGTCATGGATTTGGAAGGTGCTGTCTGAGGATCTTTCTTGATATCATCTTTTATGATAGAGGTTGGGTGGCAGTGGGATGACAATGTTGCCTTTGGATCAATAGTTGACTCATGAGCCCTTCTTTCAACCTGGCAGATTCTCCCACAATAAATAATAACGTTTCAGGTCCAGTTACCTTTCATCAGAACTGATTAATCGAAGGACATGAAATGATGACTCTGCTTTCTCCCCACGGATCCTGCTAGACCTGCTGAGTTTCTTGAGCAATTTGTTTTTGTTTGAGATCTCCAGCGTCTGCAGTTCTTTGTTTTATTTATTTGTTCAGTATTGGCACATGGTGTGATCCACATACCTGAAGTGACAAATAAAATTCTGAGGCTGCAGACTTGCTCGCCAAGCTGGTGGGTTTGGTTGCAAACATTTTTTCACCCTGCTGGGTAACATCGTCAGTGTGCCTCTGGTGAAGCGTCGGTATTCTGTCCCGTTTGTTATTTATATGCCTCAGTTTGCTGGGATGGTTAGCATTACTTCTGGTTCTGTTTCTCAGTGGTTTGTATATCGGGTCCAGTTAAATGTGCTTGTTGATGGAGTTCCGGTTGTTATGCCAGGCCTCCAGGAATTCCATGGAATGTCTCTGTTTAGCTTGTGCTACTATGGATGTGTTGACTCAATCAAATTTGCGTCCTTCTTTATCCGTGTGTATTGAGACCAATGAGAATTGGTTGTGTCTCTTGTTGGCTAGTTGGTATTCATGTATCCTTATTGTCAGTTTTCTTCCAGTTTGGCCTATGTAATGTTTTTCACAGTCCTTGCATGGTATTTTGTATATTACATTAGTTTTATTGGTTGTGGGTAAGAGATCCTTTACATTCATCAGTAGCTCTTGCAGGATGGTTTTTGGTTTGTGGACTACCCAGGGGTCTGAGTAGTCTTGTGGTCATCTCTGAAATGTCCCTGATGTAGGGTAGGGTGACTAGTGTGTTTGGCTGTGTTGTGTCTTCTTGTTGTGGTCTGTCACGGAGGTAACATGGATTGTGCTTTTTTAGTATCCATTCCTTTTAAATACCCATATAAGTGCTCCTGTTCTGCTTTGCGCAGTTCGAGTTGCTGCAGTGTGTTGTGGCCCATTTGAATAATATCCTTTTGCAGCTCCGTTTATGGGTGTTTTGGTGGTCGCTGGAGTAATTAAGTATCTGGTCCATAAGTGTGGTCTTTCTGTATACATTAGTGTGGAGATCCCCATTGTTCTTATGTTCTATCATTGTGTCTAGGACTATAACACTGAGGTGCACTGACGATGTTACCTAGCAGGGTGGTGAAACGTGTGTGACCAAACTCACTGGCTTCGCGAGCAAGTCTACAGCCTCATCCACAACCCGAGCTACAAATCTTCTCAAAAACTTTAGATAACATTCTAGGTGTCTGCCTATCAGACGTACCAAGATCAAGGAAATTTAAGAGCAAATTAATTGGAAATCACAGGAAAAGATCAAGCAATGTCCCAGATGACTGGCTATGAAATTTATCAACACTCACACATACCAAAATGTCTTTGGACATACAACTACAAGATACAAGACTGGTTTGATAAGAGAAATATAGAAATATGCAAATTCATTGATTATGAACAGACAGCATTCCAACCTGTCAGTATAATCTCAATTTAACAGGAAAGAAACCCATTCATTATACTGCCAAAGCTGAAGCTCCGACCCACCATTTGTAGCAATAATTATCATATTGTTAAAAGATACCTATACAAACAGGTGTAGAAAATAATCAAGAAAGTTAATGGAATGCTGACGTACATCTAGAAGATTAGAGTATAAGGATAATGAAGTTATCTTGGAGTACTGTGAATAGATCGAGGCAACACACCTTTTAGGAAAGATATATTGGCTTTGGAGAGAGTACATCATAGGCTTACAAGAATGGTAACCAAAACTCAAGGGTTAAACTATGATGAAAGATTATACAAATTAGGCCTATTTTCTCCAGAATTTAGAAGGTTAAAGGATGATCTGATTGAAGTCTTCAAGATATTAACAAAAAAAGACAGGGTTGATAAAGATTTGTTATTTCCGCTGGTTGGAGATTCTAGAGCAAGGAGACATAATCTAAAAGTTAGGGGCAGACCATTCAGGCAAGATATTAGGAAGCACTTCTACATACAAAGGATAGTAAAGGTTAGGAACAGTCTTCCACAAAAGGCAGTTGATGCTACATCAATTGTTAATTTTAAATCCAAGACAGGTAAATTTTGTTCAACAGAAGTATTACATGATTTCAGCCAAAGAAAGGTATATGGAGATAGGCCACAAATCTGCCACCATTATGCTGAGTGATGGAACAGGCTCAATGGGCTGAATGGCCTACTCCTGTTCCAATATTCCTATCTATTTTAGTGATCAGTGTTGACTTTATGGGACAATTCTAATGGGTAAATAACATGCAAATGTAGAAAGAGTTAAAAAGATGAGCAGGACAAGATGAGATGCTGTTTGTGTGAAGCAAACAATTGAACAGTATAAACTAATCAGCAAATTTTGGAGATTTTCAACGCACAGATATCTCTTATTCCCCTGACAATCACAACAATGATAGGTACATTGATAACACCATGCATTGTTAAGATCCAACCCATGATATGTACAAAAAAGGTATAAAACAAAGAGGAACTAAAGGCAAACAACGTAATGTTCCACCAATTTTGGAATTTATATTAATTAAAGTAAATTTCTTTTCAGACATTCAATTATTATGTGTATTATTTTAAAATAACACAATTGCATGTTATTTCCATGTCACTCCTAATACAGCAGAGCTCTTGTGGCAATATGCACTAATTCCTACAAATTAAGGCAAGCTATTAATGGGGAGGTGAACACTGGTGAAATGATAACATATACCACTGATTTCATCATTGCAGGAAACTCTGGATTAAGTACTTGTGCAATTGTACTTGTGATGAAATACTAGAGACTTCTTAGGCTGTATTATATTCAGCCTATTGTAGTCATTCTAAACATATGTCAAAGAATGACTTGCATTTATGTAGCCTGTAAACAACGTTATTAATGAGTCCCAAAGTGCTCCACTGCTTTTACAAGATTTCCCAGGCAGTCACAAAGCTGTAATTGCTGTGAGTCTAAAATGGAACAGCACAAAAATAGATTTTCTGCTGGCAAGGCAGTCATTGTTCCTGTATGGGTGGCACAGCGGTGAGGACTACTGCGTCACAGCAACAGGGACCTGGGTTCAAATCTAGCCTTGGCTGACTGGTTTCCTCCTGCAGTGAGTTAGGTGGATTGGACATGCTAAATTGCCCTGTGTTATGCAGGCTAGGTGCACTAGCTGTGGGAAATGCAAGGTTATGGGAGTTGGTTGCTCTTCAGAGGGTCAGTGCAGACTTGAAGGGTTGAATAGCCTGTATCTGCTTTATAGGGATTCCCAGTGGGAGTTGCACATTGTGACCCTGCAGAATCCTCTTCGTAGAGCACTTTGAAGGAATTGCCCAGGAAGTTAAACTTTCCACTGGGAAATTTCTCGATGCGAGGAAACGTTTGAAAGTCTCCATTTAAATCAGATGGTTCGATGAAATTAAGCAATATAGTTATTCAGGACAGGTTAAATTGTTAAATGCATAATTATGCAAGAGTTAGACTATTAAACTGATCCCATACTTATCTCATACACCACCAACTACACTGCCCCAAACCCCTTACACCCTGAGACACTGAGTCCCCCTACATCGAGCATACTGCTGAAGGATGCTCAACTGAAAGATGCCATGTCAAAGTGATCCTCGTTGCAGTGTCCTTGGCCCGAACATCTTCATTTGCTTCATCAACAACCTTCCCTCCATCTTAAGATTAGAAGAGAGTATGTTACTTGATAACTACACGGTGTTCAGTTTCATTTACAAATCCTCAATATCAAATCTGTCAATGGTGCCATGCAGAGAATGGAACAGTTCCTACAGACTGGAACAGTCCATACATATTGGAGAATTGCTAATGTAACCTCACTAGTTAAAATGGGAGGTAGAGTGAAAACAGTGAATTACAGACCAGTAAGTCTGATATAGGCAGTGGGGAAGATGCTCAAGTCCATTAGCAAGGATTTTATAGCAGAGCGCTTAGAAAACAATGGTTGAATGATATACAGTCAGCATAGATTTACAAAAGAGAAATCCTGCTTGACAAATCTACTGGAGTTATTTGAGGAACTAATAGACTTAATCAGGGGAGCCAACAGACGTGGTTTATTTGGATTTCAGAAAGTTTTCAACAAAGTCTCTCTTAATAACACAGGCAATTAACTGTAATATTAAAATGATTTGACCTTCCATGAATACTGTGGGTGCATTCAGGTACCTGAGCTGAAAACTGGAGACATGGCTTGTTTTTCTCTCTTTAGGCTTCCATGACACTTACATCTTTAAACCTGTCTCATTGAGTGCTGAAGCTTAGTTTTACAGAAATTTCTATCCTCTCTTATCCACAGTAATATTGTAAATTTAGGAGGCATAAGTAATTTAGCCATCGCATTCTAAATTTTTCTATCCAACATATTTGCCAATATCTACATGACAGTTGCATTAGGGATAATATATTTTATTTTTATTCTTGATGACTCTGTACCCTAATCTTTTCAGTCCACCTCAAATCTTAGGTGAGGGTTTATGCAGTTTAACATTTAATTCAAATGACAAAATCTTCCTCAGTACCGCACTAAACTTTTAGTCTAGATTTTGTACTCAAAACTCTGAATTGCAGGCAAGAATTCTACTCTTGGGGCATGCCTAACACTTAAAGCCCCGTGTAACCAATAAATAGCTGAGTCCTCAAAACAAACACTTCCATATCCAATCCTCAGTCTCTGCTGGTTAAATGATTTCAGCAGCAATGAATATAGGATATCTAAAAATTGGTTGCAGTGACCCAGGATTAGCAAAGGGAATCTAAACAAGACACATGGTGCAAACGTGATTGCATTTGGCCCTTGATTTAATATGCTGCTGATATTCATAGCAAAATTCTACACCAGTATATAAAAAAATAAAAACTGCAGATGCTGGAAATCAAAAACAAAACCAGAAATTGCTGGAAAAACACAGCAGATCAAAGTGGAGTTCTGACCAAGGGTCACTAGACCTGAAATGTTAACTCTGCTTTCTTTCCACAGATGCTGCTAGTCCTGTTGTATTTTTCCAGCAATTTCATTTTTTGTTTCTTATGTTAATAAAGTTATTCTTTGGAGGGTGACTAACCAAAATAATTTTAAAGCAAACAAGGTGTCATCACCTTCATGAGGGAAAGGGGGAAAGAAATGATAAAATATTAATTACTGAGTGTGATTTACTAATCTACTCAGTTAAAAACATGGCACCTACAATGCTCTCCTTTTACTTCTATGTATGGGGCTAATTTGAATGATAGAACTGAACATTCATCTTTCTGATATCTTTAAGTTGCTAAGTTGATTGAATAAACAATTGACCTCCTTTCTGGAGAGCATAGGTCCACATAGCAAAACTGTCCAAAAACCGCCACTTAAATTGATCGTGTGTATCATGGAGACCTGGAGAGCAAAATGAGAAATCAATACCAATTATGTTTCAGGTATAGTGAAGGCAGCAAATTCTCTGCAACTAACCTGCATAATAAAACCAGAAAATGTCAGAAACAACAGCACCTGAGAAGAGAAAAGAGAACTTAATATTTCAGATATTGGGAGATAGGTGTCCACAATACAATCACAGAAAGGGAACGGAGAAATACAAATAAAACAAACGGAAATCAGTGCAAATATATGACCTCAGTCAAGAATAGAAAGCAACAGAAAATTTTGAAAAAGACAAAGGAAAAATGAGCAACCAAGGAAATTTAAGACTCTGGAAAATATGGAAAGTATGAGAACTGAAATAAATATTGGGTGTAAAATTAAAATAGGTTTGAAAGAGGCTATAGGTAAACTCTGAAGTTCTGGAATTCAGTGTTCTGAACAAAGGATTCCAGGGATCCTACTAATAGATGATACATTGACAGTGTTTGAAGAACATTCTGAGTCTTCCCACGGTCTGGTTGGAGGTGGCAAGCACAAAAAGAGTCAATGTTAGGGAAGGCCCACACAAACATTAAAATGGAAAATGGGAAGTCTTCCTTGGGATCAAAGACTTTGGGGCAGAAGTCTCACACACCAAGAGCTACCAGCCAATCATGGGAGGCCAGTTGTCTTGAAAAGCTATGCTACCAGAGATAGGTGATGTCTCCTGGTGGTACTACACCCACCCGAGACCTATTATTATCATTCAATTCCAAGCCATGCGTGACTGCTGGTAAGAGGATGAGCAGTTGTGGACTCAGTGTCACAGAGGGCAAAGGGGACTAGCAGACTTAAGATCAATGTCAGGTGAGATGGGACACTTAAGTGGTCTCAATTGTAGTGAGACAGTGTGCAGCAACTTGGCCCTATCCACCCCATGTAAAATTATGAGCAGGTTTGGGGTGGACGGAAGGGAGAAGAAAGGCATCCCAGAAAATTTTACAGTTCCTCTCTGCCAACCACATACCCATTGGTGGAGAACTGTAAAATTCTGGCCTTAGCATTATTTGCTTCAGTTCATAGTCCAGAAAGATTTATTGTGTTTTACAAACTGTTGAAGAATTTGTGCAGACTTTTCCTATGACAGAAAGGGGTTGTTTTACTGAAGAAAAATCTGCTAATTAGCATTTTATGGTGACACTAATTGCCTTAGCTTTTTTGTCTTTGTCACAGTGAAAGATACATTATTATCAGGTAAATGAATAATGGATCAGAAGAAATAATGGTCTGTTTCTGGTTTTCTATTTTTTTAGAGTCCTGGTACATCTTATAACACTTTCAACCTCTCTCACTTTCACTCGTAGTCCACAGAATATTGATGTTCCACTGTTCCTCAGAACCCGTTAATTGAGCTAAATTTTGCAGTGCCTGTCTGTCTTTTCATAGCCCCGCAGCAAAAAAGATGCAGGGAAATGCCATCAGAGGGAGGCCTTGAGGCACAATAGATCGTGCCCTGCCTTTGAGTTCCAGATTCAAATCCCACTCCAGGCAGAAATGATCATGGATGATGAATTCATGACAGAGTAAACAGGTTTATTATCGATCTTCAAATACTTCCAACATGCCTGGAAGAAGAGGAGAGCAGGAGAGGCTTCTTGCTCAGTGTGAAATTGCACCACTCAAGCTATAGCCTCAGTCTAGAGATCTGATCTTGATAAAACAAGCTCAAGAACCATATATGCTTCACCTGCCTCAGGCGCCTTTATATGCAAGAAGTCTTTTAAGTCTAATATCCATCAAAATTTAAGTTTACATTCATCATCATGAAAGGGCCTTATTAATATATAAACATTAGGCCTACTGTTTTCCCCTGTTATGGGATAAAGACCTCATTTTATTTGGCCATCACCCTTAGTTACATGATATCGGGTTCACTCAGAAGTTGCTTATATCTCATAGAACAGTGATGCGAACATATTTTCGCAATTAAGAATGGACCTAAAGAATAGAGGTTCATAATCACAGGACTCCTCCTACTCTGCATGCTTGCTGTACCCTTACTACTTCCTCACTGAAATCTAAATCAGAGATGAGGGAAACCAGAAATGCAACTCTGCAGACAAAACACGAAAGGAAAGGTAATACAAAGGCATAGTACTGCAGATGTTGGAAACCTGAAATAAAGAAAATGTTGGAGATACTCAGCATGTCAAGCAGCCTCTGAGGAGAAAAATGGTATTTTTATTTCAGGTCAATTATGACACTTTATCAGATGCCTGCTTTAAGCAAAGTTGCACCATAATTGGCTGTATGAGGCTAAAATCAATTATTAAGATGAAGCGAAGTGAAAGTCATTGTAAGTGGGTATAAGGGTCAGAAAGGGTTAATGTTGAGGAATGGATTAAACACCGCTCAATATGTCACAAGGACAAAAGTGGCGGAACAGCTTTGGATCTCAGAGGATCAAGACAGAAAATCATGGACTCCCTCAAATACTGTGTAACAACGTCTATCATAGCAATACAATGTGTATCGTGTTGCTATAAAGCAAGAAAAAAAACATTTTGTTTAAGATAAGAGCCTCCGTTCATTTGTTTTCCAAGTGGTTTTCTTCGGTCACACTAATCAGCAGGCCCTGTATATCCTCTCTTAGAAGAATGATGGTGGTAGAAAATCTACCAGCTAGATCTTTTGCCATGATGAGCTGTGGTGAGGATTCATCTTACAACAGAATTAACAATCAGATTTCAAAGTACATGCATTCTTGAGATTCCCAGAGATTGCAAATAAAGATTTGGATTTAAATATTGCCTTCCAGAATTTCAAAATAGTTTACACCTAGTTAAGTACCTTTTATAATGTAGAAAAATAGGGTGCTCTTTGGAGGCTTGGTGTGGACTCAATGGACAAAATGGCCTACTTCCAAGCTGTAGGGATTCTATGTTGGTTGATGCATAAATTCACTTCCCTACTTTTCTTTGAAATAGTTTCATTTGATATTTTACATCCACATCATGGAATAGACAGAGCCTCGGTTTCATATCTCATCCAAAAGACAGTACCTCTGGCTTTCTTTTGTGTTCAAGTCTTGGGAATGGGACGTAAAACCAAAAGCTGCTGGCTCAGAGTCAAGGGTGCTACTACAGAGTCATGGCTAGCATCAACAACAATATGTCAAGTTGCCTTTCTCCATGTGTGAGCAGGTACAACAACACTTAAATGCAAAGAACATGGTGCAATGGTCATGGATGCCTGTCTAACTGTTGTTCCACTTGATAGGCCCACTGCTCCTGTATTATGAATTTTCCACTGTCATATCTACTTCCAATGCTGAAAGTGGCAGGACAATCCTCGAGTTCAATTCTGAGTCAGATTACAGTATTTTTGGGTTTTGCTTTCTCCATATGCAATGCTGACATTTATAGTGCAACTCTGGTTGCCTTTAAGATGATCAGCATTCAATTTGAACTTTTAATGGAGCATGGGACAACATATCTCTGATAACTAAAACTGAAACACCAAGAGAAACTGGCCTTGCCTCATAATCTGTTAAAGGAAGTGTGAAGAGTGGTATAACCTGCCTCTCATCTTCCAACCTGTTATAAAGGAGAGATGAAATGAAATGAACTCCCTGACTCTCGCTTTATAAGCAACAAGTAACAATTTATTTATCTCACTCTATCAGTTAGCAAATCAACAGAACTACAACCAAACCGAACAATTCCCCCTTAACTACCTCTCATGAATAAAACAAAATTCTGATGATATGCTGTTCCAAAGATACAGGTCCCACTTATATAAAGCAAATTAATAAAAATAAAAGCTTAATCTCTTGAAATTACAGCCAAGATAAATCATCCGGAATGTTCTTTGCCTTCTCCACTGTCCTCCAGTCAGGAACGCCTTCCTCTGCCGAATTCTTGAGTCAGGAATTTTAGTCAAGAGTGCTTATTTATTTAGAAGATGCTTACTCTGGGATCTTAGCGATCTCTGTGAGAGCCAGTGATTTTCTCTGACTTTAGAGCTGATGACTGTTGAGAGCTGTTCTCTTAACAGATGGCAGTTTGCTCTCACACCAATTTTCAAATACCCTCTTCTTTTATACCCCGCATGATCTATTAATTTTTTACAATAGGATTCGTCTGAGGTTTTCAAAGCCATCAGATTTAAATTTAATTGGGCTTTGGTACTTAGGACCTGTTTAAATTAATTGGTTAAATTCAAAAACCTGTTGTCTGGTTAAAAATGTTGCTTTGCCTGCTAACAGTATAGCCATTTGAGACACCGTTTCAATTTCAAGAACTCTCTGTGCATCTGCTGCTGCCTGCAGACTTTTTTTTCAATTTTCAAGCCTGGAAGAAACAAATAATCTTTTAAAGGGACCACTCATTCACCCCCTATCATTTTACAAACAAATTCTAATGTCCTGCCTTCCAGTCCACAAGTACTCTACCCAACTTCGCAACACCTCCCCCCTTAAGAAAAAAATAACTATTATTATGAAAAGATAGCTTCATTTTTTTCTCTAAAATTTAATTCCATTATTAGTAGATACATAGGTCATTTATATAGAGTTACACATTTCATACTAATTCTATATACATATACATATAATATTGAACACTACTGTGTCGATCTTATATACACATTTTCCTTTTAAACCCGCAATAACACACCCACAATAACACTTTCACGACACACAACATGTACAATCTGTAAATTAAATGCCTGTAACATGGGACTTCAACAAAATAGTCTAGTATTCTTGTCTTTAGATCTTTCCAAAAATGTCAAAGGGTTGAGATCAGTGTACACAACCATCTCTAAGACATTGTTTACAACAGAAATATTCCAATGTTCTAAGGCCAGCACCATTTTTTTTTCAAATGGTTGAATATTTTCTGTGGTGGATGTTGAGTTTCTTTAAAAATAACCAATTGGCCTTTCAGTTCCACAATCATCCTGATGTAATAACACAGCTTCAACCCCTACATTGCTTGCGTCAATGGCGACTTTAAGGGGTTTCAAGAAATTTGGCGTGGCTAAAACTGGTGCGGTGATTAACACGGCTTTTAAATTTTCAAATGCCTTCTGGCATTGTTCTGTCCACCGGAATTTTGTGTTCTTCTTTAACAAATCCATCAGCGGTGCCACCATGCTACTAAATTTTGGTACAAATTTCCTGTAGAATCCGCTCAGTTCCAAAAATTATAGCACTTCCTTCTTTGAGGATGGTCTTGGAAATTCCTCGATGGCCTTCATCTTCATTTTCCTTGGTGTCATCCTTCCATGTCCGATGTTGTGTTCCAAGAATGTCACTTCTGCCTTCGCGAATTCTGTCTTTGCTAAATTTGTGACCAACTTTGTTGTCCATAATCTCTCAAAGACCTCTGCCAAATGTGCCATGTGATCTGCCCATGAATGGCTAAAGATCACTAAGTCATCTATATAGATGGCACAATGAGTCAATCCTGCCACAACTCTGTTCATAAGTCTTTGAAATGTGGCTGGTGTGTTCTTCGTTCCAAAGGACATTACTTTAAATTGATACAGCCCATTCAGGGTTACAAACGCAGAAACTTCTTTCGCTGTCTCCAACAAAGGTACTGGCCAGTAACCGAGAAGTAAGTCCAACTTTGTGATGTAAGTGGTTTGTCCAACTTTTTCCACACAGTCCTCTAGCCTTGGAATTGAGTATGAGTCTGATTTAGTCACCGTTTCAGTATACTAGGCATAAGGCTATTTATGGATTGCAACAGGGTCTATAATCTGAGACTCATCATCCAGTTTGTGCATTTTAGCAATTACAATTTATTTAATTAAAAGCTGTAATGGCCTTTTCGAAAACTAAAATGTTCTAGTCAGCAAATGTATTTCATTACAGTGACTATAAGATAGTCAGAATTATAAATTAATAGGACAGAGCAACATTCTGTAAAGTATGTATTTTAAATATATAATATTCCTTCTAGTCCAACAGTTTCTGCTAATTTGACCTGGAATTGGCCAAATGAGCATGAACTTATCACCCAAGAAGATGAGCCCACCTTCAAAATTGGTCACACATCCCTGACAAATTAATCACTGTTACGTCCTCAACAAGCCACTAAAAAAGCTTTTAAATATTAAAGAAACATTCAATTTACTAAGACACTCTGATTAAAATCCTATTTCTTTTCTGAGAAACCAATTTTTACCTGTATTCATAAAACTGCTCCAATTTAGAACTCTTTGATGCATCAGTGAACAATTTTAATGAAAGGGAAAAGAAACAATTACATTCTAAATTCATGCCTGATTGTGCTGATTCATAAAGGATTCTATAGTTATAAGTATGCAAATATGTTTGAGTCAAAGGGAAGACGAAAACCTCATTTTGGGAACCTAGCTAAGTTTTAAGCGCTACTTGCGTCCGGGTTGCCAATCATGGATTTCAAGCAGAAACTCTACAGCACTGCCTATGCAGTTAGGTGAAAGATCAGCAAATGGAGTCCAACATGTTCACATGTTGCAGGTTTGACTGCACTGTGAAGTTATGTTGAGGCTCAGGGCTACCTGTCGTTACAACTCAATTTCGTCAGGCGAGTGCATTTGTGTTAGTTGTCGTTAGCTTAAGTGCAATATAAAGTCAAAGCCTTTTGTCTCAAATGAAAATACAACATTACAGTTTGACAAGCCTTCTTACAATGGGATCTAATATTGGGCAATTAGGTAAAATAAATGAAAGGCCAATGGATAGAGAAGATTTCACCTTTTAGTAACTTTTACTATAGCAAATAAACTTAAATCAACATAAGTCAAACATGAATTAACATTTGAAGGATACTTTAATAAAAACATAAATTTCATTTTAAATAGATGTATCAACAAAGATGCACATAATGCAGTTAAAAGGACACAAATCCACACAAATGCAGGATCACATGTAATCCTACACTATTCCAAGCTAGCTTCCATTTTGTAGGATTTTCACTTTCCATCCAATTATCACAATCTTGAAAAACATTTACCAATAGCCACAATACTTCTGAAGTCCTCAGACATGGTTACCACTGACAAGACATACATCTACTCTTGTACTTCAATCATTGCAGTTCTAATGACACAGAATCACTAGAGACTCGCTTGCTTCACCCTTTTAAATGCTCTGGTGGGTTCAAGAAACACTGAGACAGCAACAGTGGGTCTTGTCCAATTCATAAATTCTTGCACTTCTCATCCTGTTCTAATCTCTTTCCAAATTTATAACACACAGCAATAACACAGACTCCATTCAATTCTCAGAGACCTGCTTGTTTCGATATCAGGATCTGTTTGAAGACTGTCAAATAGAAAACCATTTATTTAAGAGAGAACCTTAATTGTTTCTGCTTCAGTTCTATGTATGTTTTGAACTGCCAAACAAAAAAATACTGACCAAATCCCACAACAATTAACTTTTTATTACCCTTTGCCTCTTAGTTATTTATCCCTATTGCAACATAAAGTTACAAGGGCATATGTTAGACCCCAGTGTTATAATCAGGAAACTAATTAACTGTCTTACAGAATATTTCAGCATCCTTTGATCTTACAGGGATATCACTCAAAAAGGTGATATATACTTTCAAAAGCACATGAGCCATCCTATACATTTCTAAGGAGTGTGCAGGAATAGATCGAACTGTGGATGTAACTGCATCAATATTTAAAAGTCACAGAACACATTGAATAAGTGATTAGCAAAGCAGAAGCGAACCTGCATTTCATGAATGGAGGCATAGAGTTCAAGAGCAGTCAAATTATTTTCAAACTTCACAAAGCAGAAGTAAGGTTCAACTGCAGTGTATTAGACGCACAAATTCATAAATATATTGCTACTTTACATCTCCACCTATATGAACAACTGTCGTTGCAATGGCAGCTACATGAATTAAGATACACAAAGTACCTGTCCTGAGCATCATACCATCTCAGAACCCTGGTTAAAGGTGTGCTACTTTTTCTTAAGGCCCCAGCATAGCATAATATTTTGTCATTTTTCAATGTGGTAGCATCACACAATGGAAATCCTTCAGAGAGTTGAAAATATTAACTTTCATTGAACAACTTCAAAATCAAATTAAGCAAACAAAAAAACGCATTTCCTTCTGGGAATAAATTAGGTCTTTATGTCTTTTGAGTAACAACAAATCAACAGATAATGACTAATCACGTCACCTAGCTCACAATTATCAGAACTGGATATCAATTAAGTTCCATCTGATCTGTTGGTTTGATGCAGCATGATGAAGATAAAATTCTTCCTATGTAATATCCTCACCTTCATCCTCAGAAAACAGTTGTCATTCTCCCAGCTCTTCAATCTCCATTACCTCCCCTTTAGGTCTGGTTCAATATGCAGATTAAGCGGCATACAGTGTCTGCTCTGTACTGCAAGAGTCTTGTAAGGTTGGTAGAGGCTGATATTCTCATAATTTTTAAGGAGTGCTTAGATGCCACCCTTGCTTTGGGCTAAGTGCTGGAAAAAGGGATTAGAATAGTTAGATACTTGTCTATGTGACCGGTGCAGATTCAGAGGGTGGAAGGGCCTTTTTCCTGTACAGTAGACCTCTATGACTCTATGACATTACCTCCAACCCCAGACTGATCCTAGCATTGGAACCTCATCTTGAAGAGGCCTATTGTCTGCTAAACAATGGCCCGAGTGGAAGAAAGGACTATGTTGTATCTACACTCAGCCTCAGGCAGTGATTGTGCAATGGAGCCATCTGATATGGTTGCAGAGGGTAGCCCTAGTCTCCCAGTAATCATCCTTGAAAGACATCTTGCACTTGAAGTAGGAATATGAGGGCTGTCAATGAATAGGCATCACGGTAGCTCCCAGAGCACCTAGCACAATCTTCTTTGATTAGGTACCAATGATCACATGTGACTCATACAGCGATGAAAACCTTTGATGTTGATGAAGTCAGCAACATTATGAAGTGTGTGAGCAGTCTATAGCACCCTGCCCCTTGGTAATGCCAGCTATATTGGCAACAACAGCCCTGATCTCATCCGGGAAGACAAGATGAAACGGTATAATCTGTCACAAATTGCACCTGTATCAACATTGAGAGCTGGAAGAGAAGGTGGTGAACTGGAGCCACTCTGACTTTCATGTTAGGAATTGTTGCCACATACTCTCTCCCTGCTATGTGGGGAAATAGTAAACTGCAAACAGGTTGAAAATAAGTAGTAATGATATGTTAATTTATGCATATAGACCTCTCACCACTCACTGGCTACATTCTCATCTGTTGTTCAAACACTGAGAGCAACTTAGGGCAGTTTTTTTCTCTATGCGGGAATCTCAGTTTTCCAATCCCACTGTATTTTCCCAGATGACTTGCTATTGCCCATGTTGTTCAGGTGCTGGGAGAATTCTGCCCTTTAGGCCCAGTTCTGATTATCACACTTTAGGAAGGATGTCAGGACAGTTGAGAGGGTACGTAAGAGATTTACTAGAGCTGTTCAAGATCCAGGGACATTTTGGTTTGTATAAGCTGCACAAGGACAGTCTGTTCTAATTGAATGATAACACATGGAATTGGAGATTTAAGGTTTTGGTGAACTAATGCAAGGAGGATTGTGAGATGGAGCTTTTTTACGTAATGAGCTGAATTTTAAATTTAATGTTGATCTCACTTTTTGTGCACTTTCTCTGCAGCCATAACATTGTGTTTTTCATTCTGTTCTATTACCCTCATGCAGTTGTGTGGTATGATCTACCTGTGCTGCACACCAAACAAAACTTCTCACTGTGCTTGTGACAACAATAAATAAAATCAAATTTAATCTAATCAAATCTAATCAAATCAAATCAAATGGCAGGGTTCCTATTACCCACGAAGTTGATGTAAACAAAAGTAATTGATGATTTTGAAAGGAAAAAGATCAGAAATGAAATTAACCTGCAGCACAATAAGGATTAAACAGGGGAGTGCAACTGACTGAGTTGCTCCAGGAAGACCTGACATGACCTTGATGGGCCAAATAGCCTCATTCTTATGAATTTGTTAGCAGTTTATGCACTGAACTTCAAAAGCAGTCACAACAACAGCACTGGGCTCTTGGGAATCCATTTTATGCACAGCAAAAGTTTAAATAAGCAACACTTATAAGTTTGGATGACAGAAATGTAGTTTAGGAATAGAGACAGAAAAAGACAGGAGAAAATACCTTCAAGTAAAAATATATGTGATAAACAGACAATTTACAAGGTTTGTATCAATTGTAGCCAAATTAGGTTAAAGGTAACTGTGCCATCAAAGTGTGAGCACTGATTTATTGCGAATTGGTTAATGGAATGAAAACCAGAACCAAAGCTAATAATTGCACACACATGACTGAAGCCTTGGACTATAAATAATGCTACACTTTTTATTGAGGCACAGGTCTATAATCTTGACATGGTATTAGGAATTCATTCTCACAATCTCAAAAAATGACCTGTTTTCACCCAGAATGAAGGAAAATTCATTGATCAGCTTTGCTTTGCAATTACTCGCAATTAGAAAAAACTGTGAAGCAAGAACTATAGTAAAACTTTGGCCTGAAATTCAGACTTGTAGTACCTGGGTTTCAGTACAATAGGCTTTGTTTTGCCGCCAAAATTGTATTAGCTGTCATTGGTGCTAGTGGTAAGGATGCTAGTTGCCATTTTGATGAGAATGTTAGCATATGCAGAAGAAGTGTCAGCATCAGCAGACTCTGAGATCTGTCAGGCATGTATTGCTGATTTAATAGCAGTGCTGCTGTTCTGAAGCTCAGCACTCAACTTCACACAGCTATTAAGATGCTCTGCATTTATAATTATACCCAAAAGTGTTTTTATTTTGTCTCTTTTAGCAACTTGTTCAGACATATTCTGACACTCTGGAACAAGTGGGACTTAAACATGTGCCTTCTGGCTCAGATGTAGGACCACTATCAACCACAAGAGCCCTATAGCACTGACTGAAATGCTGGGTCTGCCAGGGCAGTACTGATTGACCGAGAATGCTAAGTAAAAGGATTATCAATCACATTCAGT
This sequence comes from Rhincodon typus, assembly GCF_021869965.1. Taxonomy (NCBI): domain Eukaryota; kingdom Metazoa; phylum Chordata; class Chondrichthyes; order Orectolobiformes; family Rhincodontidae; genus Rhincodon; species Rhincodon typus. The sequence continues at coordinate 73,617,802 of NC_063338.1, forward strand.
TGAGTTGTTGGTTGATTTCTATCCATGCCAATTATAGAACTGTTTGGTGGTTTCCAGAGCCATAAACAGTTGCAGAACTCTACAGGAAGTGATTAAGACAACTGCTGACAGATTTTGTTCTGACTTGAAGAACTCTGCATAAACAACTTTTTCATAGACACAGTGCCTACAATTTGCATTCCCCTTGGACGAGAGGTCGGTGGGTGAGGAATGACCAGAGTCAACACACTGTTTCAGTCAAGCTGCTGATAGAGAAATAAGTAAAAGTACGGGAAAAATTCTCCACAGTATCCAAGCTAATGGAATGGTTCTCCCACAGAATCTTGGGGGTGAACACTCTATCTGATATCTCCGCTTTTTGAGAAAGGAACTCTCCTGTTGCTGCAGCAACAACATCAATTTTCAAGCAGGGAGGAGATAGTATCGCCAGTGGCATTGAGAGAGTAACCAGAGCCAGAGAATGGATGTCCCCTATTCTGTTGTATTAGAACTGATACATTGTGTGCACATGCTCTTTTTTGCTGCAAAAAATAGGGCCTGCAATTCCACAATGGGACACCATTTGCCACATAATCCTGAATGTGCAAAGCATTACGCTTACAGCAAATTTAGGTTTGTCAGTTGGGCTTGGAGTGTGGCACCATTGCATAGTGGAATCTATATTTTTTATTCTTTGCTACAGAAATAACATGGATACACACTGCTTCAGAGACAGTGGGAACTGCAGATGCTGGAGAATCTGAGATAACACGGTGTAGAGCTGGATGAACACAGCAGGCCAAGCAGTATCAGAGGAGCAGGAAGGCCGACG
>NC_063338.1:73619012-73638284 GCF_021869965.1 Rhincodon typus
TTTATTTAGACATGCCACCCTAATCATTCATCCTGTCATGTTTCATATTTAACCAAATATTTAGTAGTTAACTGTCAATCATCATTAACTAGAGCATTCATCATGGCAATGCATTCACCAATTACTTGCCAATTCATCATCATCAACAAAATTGATGTTGTTTTTTTCCCTTTGTTCTGGTATGTCTTGTGATTTGTCTTGATGAGTGCAAGATGAAAAGTTTTGACAACATGTCTCTTTTTTAAGGAATTTCTGAGAAATGTTTAGAAAGGCAGCTCAAAGGGTCTCGACCCGAAACGTCAGCCTTCCTGCTCCTCTGATGCTGCTTGGCCTGCTGTGTTCATCCAGCTCCACACCTTGTTATCTCAGAGTTGTGCTGTTTTCTATCCTGCAAATCATTTTGATTGAGGCCGGTGAGATCAGGAGGCCTTGGATGATATTAGTTTGAGCTGTCGCTCCAGCGCCTATGTGTTAAGTGTGTTCTGCCTGTGCTGCAATAGAATCTGAGATAATGGTCATCAGGCCCTGCATTAAGGATGGGTTAACAAGTGTGTACGTGGAGGTAGCCACAATGTTCATCCTGAAAAATATAGTCTCCAATCTCTACAACAAAGCCTGGTGCAAAACCCATGCCCCACTCCTCCATGTTCTTTGATATTCATAGAAGATTTTGCATCAGACCTGTAATGTTGGGTAGCTCTTACAGCCTCTTTCTGTAAGACATGGCATCTAAGTCCACTGCAGCAGTTCTCATGTGTGACCTCTGCCTCTGCTGATCTGTCACCGGTGCTATACTATTCCCCTATCCAGGTTGAAAGACACTCATTCTCATTGTCTCAGCATGCCACCATGTGCATATCCACCTCTAAGCCACCTTTTGAAGTTCCTGCAGAGTCAGTATTTGAGACTGTTGTTGCAAATGTTAGAATTTTTGATTTTGTTTTATTTATCACTGCCTTTTTGTACCAGCACTTTCTGATTCACCACTCTCTCTTTATTTAAAGCTCTTGTAGAACTAAAAGGAGAGAGCTGCAAAGGTAAGTTTGTGGTAAGGGAAGACGTAGAGAAAGCAAGAAATGCATTCTTGCACCATCTGTAGCTTCTAAATCAGAAGAGATTGTGGAATGAGGGGCAAGTAGATTGAGTTTAGATTTGCATGTGCCATAATCTAAAATGGTTTCAAACTCACCACTGGTAATTGTGTCAGTCATGGCCATTCCAGTAATTGGAACCAGTATCCCCTCCATGGGGCTAATGACTTGCAGTCGCACTGGTTAGATGCTGCTGTCAATGGTTATTTTCCATCACATCCTGTAAGAGAGAGGGAACAGTGTCAGTGAGAGTTGTGCAATCTGATTAGGTGATGTGGCTAACTTGATTGAATAGTGTGTGAGGTGTTGGCATAAAGCTTGCAGTGGTATTAAATATGTGAGGGTGAGGTGAAGCTCTGAATGTGGGTTGTGAATGATTTTAAAAGCGCTGGAGGAAAGAGTTGGGGGTGTCTGAATTGAGCAATCTGTGAGGCTACTGGAGCAGTTGCTGGGATTTGGCATTGCAAGATGAACTCACTGGCCCCTTGCATTTGTGAGAGATCATAAAATATTGGGTTTGTCTGGAGAGCTTCATGGGTCCCCTATCCTGCTCTGCCATAATTCCTTATTCATTTTGCCCACAATCTTTTTCTATAACTGTTCCAGGAACAGTTGCAACCAAATTGCCCTTCCCTTTTAAGAGGTATAGTTTGACTTTAAATAGAGCAATGTGGCTCTAAATGATGCTGCTGTTGCACAAACTTGGTCTGGCTGCTGACTTGTGCAATCACTCAGCAATATGTTTCTGTATGTTGTGGTAACAGTTGGACCAGGCTGATAGGAACTTGTAATTTTGAGAGGAAAAATCAGGGCAACTACCTAGTGAAGCATTTGTCAGGTAGCACTGGTATTAATTCAGAGTAATTTAAGAAAACACGTCCTGAATTTGCTGCCAGTACAGGCTGATAGGCTGACTGGCCACTTTCTATGCTATACCATTCTACAATTTAATATGAAATAAGCAAGAGTCTTTGCAGAGCTGTAAGTTTGAAAACATTTTCTCCGATGTCTGACATTTTCAGACACAAGTGAACAAGTGAAGAACTCAGGTAATTTCTAGTTGCTTCCACTGACAGCTTGTTCCTGTTAGTACTAGATATGGAGTGCAAAGTGAGAAATGGCCAGATATTGACTGGTACAACAACTCTGCATTGTTTTCACCACAAGGTTATTCAGACTGCAACAGTTGTCATGGTGCATATCACAGCCAGTAGTTTTCCTGAACAGGAAGACACTTAACTTAATGAATGCACAGGTAGTCACAAACCATGCTGTCAAAATTATTTATGTGTCTGGGGAGAAGGCACGGTGATGCTGCCATACACCAACAGTCTAGAGTGCCTGCAATTTTCCATCACTGCTCATGACCTCTGCTCTTCCACCTTTGCACTTTTCACCAATCACTCCTTCTACTATACCATCAATGGTTACTCCTTCTGTCACCATGCTGCTGCCCCTTTGAATTCTCTGCATATTCCTAAATGCTGTTACCTCATCTGAATGCTATCCTTCACTCTGCCTTTGCTCCCGTGGTCATAACCTTTGCATTTCTCTTTCTTTTCTCTCTGCCTGTTATCACCATTCCCTCCTCTTCTTTGACATGTTTCTTATTCAGAGTCATAAAAATGTCAAACATGATTGTTAAGTGCCTTGAGAAGTTTTACAAAGTTAAGTGTGCCATCTGCCCACCTAGCACCCTTACCCATTAGCCAATTGCTACACTAACCCCACGCTTGCCCTACATATTTACCCTTTCACAGGAGCTGTCCAAATGCCTTGCTGTGCTGCCTGATCTTTAAATTCACAACATGATAGCTGGCTACTGCAAAAGAAGGCCATGTTTTGACTTCCCCTGACTGCCCTGCACTATGGGGGAAATTTTCTGAATTCACATACACTCCACACTTCAGAAAGAGCTGTGATCTGCACTCCCAACCAGAAATTCAGAGTTCAATACAAGAGGAAAAGAAAAGAATGGAGTGGCAATCAATCTGACTGTAATTGTCATGCTTGGGGAAATCTGGGCCACAGTTTTCACGTTTTTGGGGTGGTTGAGTGGGATCAAAACTCTGCCTGTTGTGAACAGCTGAAAGGATGTGTTGTTCTGTATGCTTCCAACAGTTGTTGGGATATTGTTCCTTTGCTCCTGTCATCACACTGGCACTAAAATTAATGTAACACATTACTCATTTGTGCAGTAGACAGAGCATCTTTTTAGCTTGACTAGTTAGTTCCGACTGCATAGTGGCAGGATAAAACAGCTTGCTTCACTATTTCTCCAATTCTTTGAGATGCCTACCCTTCCAATGTAATTCTCCATTGTCCTTTTTTAGATGATGATGATACTGTGGTTTTAAGAGGTGTGTTTTGTCCTGGTTTCTTTTAAAGAAACACTAGAGGGACAGGTATCGAGCAGTCTATGAGAAGATAAACAACTTATGAAGCCTTGGTTTTTTTTTTTGAAAGCTTGAACAATAGAAACAGCCTTCTAGGCTGTTGGATTGCAAGTGGGACAAAATCTGTTTTCTGAATTTGCCTTTTGCCAAGAGTGTTTTTATGGGATGTTACTATATTCGATTAATTAACCTGTATTAGTTACTGTGTCTATTATTCTGTTAAGTTTTCCAGAGTTAAGTTATGCCAAGTTCTTCTTTCTTCTGTTGTATTTTAACTATAGCGTTTGAATAAATTGTGTTTTGCCTAATATCAAATATTTTGACCAATCAAATTGCATCTGGAACACATCACCTGACATTTACCTTCAAAACAAGAAAAAGTTAGGGCCTAGACTACTTTCTTAATACATTTTTAGGGGGGTCTTGTCTGGCCCATAATAGCATCAAACGATAGTGTCAGGTTAAAGGCTCCTTATGCATTCTGAATGGCAAGATTATAACTAGTTAACCAAATGGCATCCTTTTCTTATGAAGGGTAAGTTATTATTCAGTTTGAAATGTGGCATTTTTGTGTCTGTCCTGAGGGGTACAAGGCTAAAAGCTTCAATCATATTTCTCTTTTTTCAGCAAAACTGCAATTCCATACAACCAATTATTACTGGATAAGTCAGCTCCCCGATTGAAATCTAGATTGATTCTTGTTTAGCTTTGGTTTTAACAAGGCAGTCCTACACTGAACTATAACTACACAATGTTGCTCATATGATTTTATCATTAAAATAGAAGATTATTAAACAAATAATCCCAGTAATTGCAAAGCACCCATGTACAGTACCCAAAAGCAGCTCAGCACAGTACTTGCATTAGGGAAAAATGACTTTCTCTAACATCTCTGCAGGTTTAATATAACAGTGACTTCTACTCGCAGTCTGGAAAATCTGATAGCCTCTTCCTGGAGCTTTCGTACACCTGAACTTAAGCATTTGACATTTTAAATGACCTCTTTGATGTTTTATGCAAACACACCTGGTCTGAAATTATTATTAAACTTCATATTCTGAGGTAATGTTTTGTTAACAAATCTTAGTATCGTCTCCCCTTCTGAGGAGCAACTGCTTTGCACATCGATCTGCATTCCAAACGTCTGCAGAATGGTCCAAACCAAACCTTTTTTTAAATTTAACCAAGTGATGGATGTTTCCAAGCTTAAAAAAAGTTTAAAATTTTCCTGTTGGAAGCTTGATGCACAATTGGTGACTGTGTTCGTCATAAAGCCTCCTAATGTAGATGATAGTTAATTAGCCCTGGAGATAATTTCTCCTTTTGGTTGTTTTAAAATAAATCAGCACTTCTGCAGAAGTACTTACAAACTAGTCAGTAAACACTTCAGACACACAATAAAAACCATATGTTATGAATTCAATATTCAAAATTTCAAACTTAAATATAAATGATGTTAAAATATATGTATAAAACAAAATCCTACAGGACACTTTGCAAATTGTGTCTAATATCTGCAATTTCAAAGGGTCATGGTAATATTCTGCGATACTATGCTCTTTCCAATAAGCAACCCATTGCATATCAGGCAAGGCAATTGAATATTTGCTGGCATTTATGTTGCCTGAAACATAGAACAAAAGGCTGCTTTGAAAATGGATGCCCCAAAATAGTTAATGGCATCAGGAGACAAGGGGTAAAAACAGGGGCAAATTATAAAAGGAAATAAATGGTCTGAATAATAAATAGTTTTATTTTATTTACTTGACGGTAATCAATATATATCTTTCATATTGTGCTATAGATGTTTTTTAAAAATTGCTTTGTAAAAGTACTAAGTCAGAGTATGAGTACAAAGTAATTTAGTTAATTTATGCCATTAAAAATCATCAAATACTTTGCCCAATAAATAATTTGAACTGATTGAATTCATCAATGTTGGTGAGCCAGCATGAAACCATGAAGTTTGTCTAATGTAGGTTTATTCAATGCAACTGAAAGATATTGCACATTTGTTTTATTTGTAGGTCAACTGAAGCTTACCGCCAAACGAAAAACCAAATTTTATTTCTTAAGTGAAGATATAAAATAAGTGAGACTGGAGCCTCCAAATCCCAATCGACCTCCCATCCAGCTGATGGACATTTGGGAGGTTCACTTGGATGAAAGTACAGATCGAAAATTCTACATTAATACGATCACAAAGGAGAAAACCTGGAAACCGCCAAGGCTATTTGTGGGCATGCGAGACATAAAGGTAAATGAAAAATTTCCAAAGGAAATACAAGCAGTTACATGATCCTATTGAGTCACTGACTGAATTATTTCTGCAGAGTAACAGAAGACACAAAACTTGAAGTTACATGAAACTAACATAATTATACTGTGGATGTATTAGCATATTCAAAAACATGTCTATGCCCAGAATTTTGGAAACAAATAAACATAGGTGGGTTATAATGGCTATACGTATATTAGGAGCAAGAGGATAACTATGGAAAGCGTAGGTACACTCAAGAACAAAAGGGGAAATTTATGTGTGGAACCAGAGGAAGTGGGTGAGGTCCTTAATGACGACATTGCATCAGTATTTACCGAGGAGAAAGGTACGGATGATGGAAAGTTAAGGGAAGAGTGTGTTGATACTGTAAGACATGTCAATATTAAGAAGAAGGTGGTGTTAAGTGTTTTGAAAAGGTAGATAAGTCTCACAGTCTAATGGGATCTATTCCAGGATAACAAAGGAGGAAAAGGAAGAGATTACTGGGCCTTGAGAAAGATCTTTGTATCCTCTTTAGCCACAGGCAAGGTCTCTGAATCCTGGAGAATAGTCAATGTTTTTCCTTTATCCAAGAAGAGTAACAGGGATCATCCAAGAAATTAAAGGCCAGAGAGCCTTATATTAATGGTAGGGAAATTATTGGAGAAGTTTCTTAGGGACAGAATATACTTGCATTTGGAGAAATGAGGACTTATTAGGGATAGTCAGAATGGCTTTATGCAAGGAAGGTTTTGTCTCACAAACTTGTTTAAGTATTTTGAGGAATTGACAAAGATGGTGATGAGAGTAAGGCAGTAGATGTTGTCCACATGGACTTTACTAAAGCATTTGACAAGGTTCTTCATGGTAGGCTGGTGTAAAAGATCAAATCACATGGAATCCTTGGTGGTTGGTAATTTGGATAAAAATTAGCTTGGCCATGGAAGGTAGAGAGTTATGGACAGTAAGGAAGGATAGCAAATGATGCAGCAGGATATAGATCAGCTGGAAAGTTAGGTGAAGAAATGGCAGGTGGAATTTTATCCAGACAAGTGTGAAGTGCTGTATTTTGTGAGGTTAACTGCAAGAGGGATGTATACTGTAAACATCAGACTCTTAGGAGCATTAATGTACAGAGGGATTTCGGGAACCAAGTCCATAGTTCCTTGACAGTGTCAACACAAGTGGCTAAGGTGGGAAAGAAGAAATACAGCTTCCTTGCTTTTTTTTGGTTAGGCATTCAGCAAAAAGTGGCAAGTCTTGTTCCAACTGTATAAGATAGAGTTCTATTCAACACACAATATGAAGGACGTTGAGGTACAGAAGAAATTTACCAGAATGTCGCTTGTGCAGGCAGATGAGATCAGTTTAGAATAGCATTGTGGTTGGTGCAGACATGGTGGGCTGAAGGGCCTGTTCCTGTGCTGTACTGTTCCCACACTGTAGGGATTCTATGATCTATTTTGGATTTTGCTACAGTAAATTGTGTGAAACTGCAGTGTGATTGATCCAGAAGTAGGATGTGACAAAATGCTAGAAGACATCAATAAATATGTAGAATAGATTTGAACAAATTGGCTTGACTCCAAGATAGATAAGTGCGAGATAATACATTATGAAGCACAAACAACAGCCTTGGCTAAGTGGGCTGATTGACCTGTTCTGTGCTGCAAAGACTGCATAAAGCCTGATTCCACTAGCTCAAGGGCCAGTTACCAATGTCACAGCAGTCTTAAAATAATGGAAAAGGAAAATTGAAGGTTGAAATGGGGGGAATTAGTTTTATGCAGCAATATTTTACATCTGGAATGCATTTCCTGAAAGGGCAGCGGTAACAGATTCTGTAGTGACTTTCAAAGGGAAATTGAATGAATGTCTGAAAAAGGAAGAAATTATACAGCAATGAAGAAAGGCCTTGGAAGTAGGACTAATTGGGTAGCTGTCAAAAGGCTAATGAAGACAGAATGGGCCAGATAGTATCCTTCTGGGTTGTATGATTCTATAATTCTATGATTCTTGGGATGAATGCTTCAAATGTCAGATGTATTCATAATTGTAGTTGAAATTTTAGATTGAAGTTACACTGTCATTTGTTGATCTTGACCTGATACCTGAGCGCAAGGAACTAGAGCAGTATGAGAGTCTCTGTAAAATTGGATTTCACATATATTGCTTACTGGATACTTTCTGATACATTTCGAAAGTGCCCAGGGTTTAACCAGATAGCTGAGATTCTTCTACCAGTTTGAATAGGATTTTTTCAAGCTATGAAGGAATGAAGGCATCTGTGTGCAGATGCAGAGCTCCCCTGAAACTGCACCTCAAATCCTACCGGTTTAGATGAGCTAAAACAACTTAGTCTAGCTAATATATAATGTTAGCTACATTATTACTACAAACTAAAGCTGTTGTCTGAAGCATATGGTTTTATTTGCATTTGAAAAATATTCAAACAATAAGAACCAGTGTTCTAAAAAAATTAATATAATGATGAAGATAAAAATAAGTTGTGAACTGATAAGACTCAGTATACACTAGTTGAATGGTGGCACACTCCCAACTGAGTTCGAAGTTTGTTGCAAAATTTCATTTTAGAGATTCAAGACTGACATTCCAGAACTGTGCTAATAGCATATGCTGTCTTTTAGATGAGACATTGAACTAAAAGCTATCCATCCCTCTTAGGTACACATAAAATATCTCAAGGCACTGTTCATGGATAAGACAAAGAAATGGTTTTATTGCCAGTTTAGATGCCTCAAACAACATTACTCTTTTTGGGACCTTGCAGTGTTCATATTATTGGCAAACCATGTATTTCTCCATCACAAGGCTGGCTACAGTTTAAACTTAGTACTTAATTAGTTGTCAAATGCTTTGGAATGACCTGAGGTCATATAAGGTGTTATAGAAATGCAAGTTCTTTCTTTTTTCTTGAAATCCAATTACATTTGTACAGACCACTCTACTTAGGTTCAAGTCTGCTAGGAATAAATCTCTTTGAAGTATCTTAATTTAAATTCCTAATAGAAGACCATTTTAATTATAGCTACTGCTTTGATATGAATACAGCACATCCAAGTCATCTAAGGTGACTTTGCACTTTTTCATTTGTGTGTAAATTACATAAACTAAGCTGTCCATTTAAAGTTACATTTGAGGTATATTTGCATTACAACTAGAGCTAACATATTTTTACTCATTCTTGGATGTGAATGTCACCCAATTTCCTTGAAAAGACAGTGAACAATTGATGTTGAGAAACATATCAGTCATGATCGAATGATGGAACAGACTCAATGGGATGAATGGCCAAATTATGCTTCTAGATTTTATGATCTCATGGTCCAACTGCCGTTTTGAACTGATGCAATGCATACAGTTAAGATATCTACACAAATAAAAAAAGTATCTGTGTCATTTTCCAAGACATTTGGGCAGGTGCATAAATAGGAGAGGTTTAGAGGTATGTGGGCCAACACAGGCAAATGGGACTAGTTCAGTTTAGGAAACTTGGTCAGCATGGACAAGTTGGACCAAAAGGTCGATTTCCGTGTGGTGTGACTCTATGAATCTATGACTCCATGACTGTAGAAAATATGTGGATTTCTGAACACCAAAGTTATCAAGGAGTATGAAGAGAGAGTAGGAGTATGGAGTTGAAGTAGGCAATCAGCCATGATCATACTGAATGACAGTGCAGGCTAAATTGACAGGGTGGCTTATGCCTACCCCATTCTCTATGTTTTCATGTAACTATTTGTGAGAAAGTTTCAGGATTTTTATCCAGAGATGATGCAGAAATTGCAATATACTTCCATGCCAAAATGTTGTGGGACTTGGAGGCAAACTTGCAAATACTGATTTTCCCATGCGTCTGCTGACACTGCCCATCAAAGTGGTGGAGACTATGGGTTTGGAAAATGCTATCAAGGGATCTTTTGCAAGTTGCTGCAGTGCATGTTGTAAATGTTGCTGCCATTGTCATTGGTGTAGGAGTGATTGAATGTTTAGGCTGGTCAATGGGGTACTGAACAAGCAGGCTGGATGGTGTCGCACCTCTTAAGTGTTTCTAGAGGTGCACTCTTCAAGGTTAGTGGAGAGTATCCTATCACATCCTGATTTGCATCTAGAAGTTTCAGAAATAAGTAGTTATAAGGCTCCTTGTGTGTCACTTTCACACCAACTTGGTTTGATGCCATGAGGAATGGCATCCAATGCAATATCAAAATGTATTTGACAAGTATTCACAAGGTAACAGTTCCTGTATGTTTCTTATGCCTATTCAGTAACCTAAGGATAAATTATGATCATATAAACTTGAGACAATATGTAAATTCCTGATACAAATAGTTCTTATTTAATTACAAATGCCCTAAAATTATGCTGAAAGATATTAGATTAATGCTATCTTAAATGAATTAATTGCCTCTGTTAAAACCACATTGAGGATAATTATAGGAATTATAGAGAGTTAATTACTTTACCTGGTTGAAAGTAAGTTTCTAGAGTATAATTACCAACCAAGAATTTAGATTTTTTTTGAAAAAAATGGATCAAATACCAGTCATGAAATATTTAGGGAATGGTAATCATGGTATCATAAGTTTTGGGATAGCTGGAGAAATCTCGAATTAAAATATTTAAATGGGGAGAGCCAATTTTGATGGGATGAGAACATAATTCTCTCTTGAATCCTTTATTCATTAATGGGATGAGGGCATCACTGGCTAGGCAACATTTATTGCCCATTCCGAATTGCCCAGAGGGCAGTTAAGAGTCAATCACATTGCTGTGGGCCTGGAGTCACATGTAGGCCAGACCAGGTAAGGATGGCAGTTTCCTTCCCTAAAAGACATTAGTGAACCAGATGGGTTCTTCCCGACAATCAACAATGGATTCATGGTCATCAATAGAAAATAATTGCAGATATTTTATTGAATTCAAATCGCACCATCTGCCATGGTGGGATCTGAACCTGGGTTCCCAGAATGTTATTTGAGTTTCTGGATCCACAGTTCAGCAATAAGACCGCTAGGCCATCACCTCCCCCAAAGTTTATCAAGCAATATATTACAAAACTATGAATAAACAATGATTCATCTTTCGAGAAGAGATAGTGTAGGTACAATCCCAAAGGAGAAATGGTCAGGTGTACAAAGCTGGAGCTCTGTGGATGGCTGAAGAGGTAGGCCTGGATATTTATCAAGTTGGGATGAGTCAGGAGCCCTTTAAAAATGGTGAAGGTGCCCCAGTTCTGGGATTCCTAAGCATGAACCAGGTTTTCCAAAGTTTACAAGTATCATTTAAGGAAGTTGGTTTCAGAATGCAAGCCCATAACTGGCACTCCTGAACTGGCTGGCTCTATTATGAGGTCAAGCAAGTCCCATGCCTCCAAAATTTTCATGTTGGCCTCAACACATAAAGAACTCATGGTTCATGGCATTTCAGAGTTGTCAGGAGCCTTAGTCACCATGAGGGAACCTTCTGAAAATTTCCCCTCAAGAGAGGAGAGAGATTTAAAAAGACATGAGGGGCAATTTTTTTTTTACACTGAGGGTGGTTCATGTGTGGAATGAACTTCCTGAGGAAGTGGTGGATGTGGGCACAATTACAAATTTTAAAAGACATTTGAATAATACATGAATAGGAAAGGTTTTGAGGGATATGGGCCAGGAGCAGGCAGGTGGGACTAGTTTAGTTTGAGATTATGTTCAGCATGGACTGGTTGGAATGAAGGATCTGTGAATGAAGGTTTCTGTGCTATATGACTCTATGACTATGTTCCCTTGTTATGGCACACTGAGGTCCATTTATCCACTGTGAACGTATAGAAGCAATTAACTACAAAGAGATATTAGGATATGTTAAAAAGTATTTTTTACACGGTCATTAATTCAGTATGTTTGACTTTCTTAAGAGGAATCTCTTTTTAGCAGAAGCCAATAAAAATGTTAATCGTTCAGAACCTTTAAAATTCCCTTAAATTGGGGACAATCCTGTTAGATGAAAAGATAGTGAATGTATCTTCTTCATTCAAAGTGGAAGGGATACAAAACAGAAAACTAAAGGCCAGCTAACTTAAGATCCATCATAGGGAAAAAAAATTAAAGAAGTAGTAGAAAGACACTTGGATAAATTGATATTAATAAGGAAGAGTTAATTGAAGTTTTGTGAAAGGGAAATCATTTTGACCAATCTGTTAGCTCTACTAAAGATGTAACATGTGCTGTGGATAAAGGGGAACTTGTGGATATACTGTACTTAGATTTCCAAGTTTCAATACTTACAAGTTTTGTATTACCTGCGAGCTTTGAAAGTGTCCCCAGTATGCTAAGGTCTGGACCATTTATGTTTGCCAAGAAAAGCAAGGGTCACAACACCAACTCTTGGGAAACCTTGCTACAAGTCTTCTTGCATTATCTCTAACAACCATTAACCATTACTTTCTGTTTCCTACCACTCAGCCATTTTTTAAATTCATGTGCTTCTGTCCTGTTTATTCCAAGAGCTCTAACCTTGCTCACAAGTTTGTCATGCAGCATTGTATCGAAAATCATTTGGAATTTCTTATATTGATAACAATAGCATTATTTTCAGAAAATCTCTTTGTTACCTCTTCAGAAAACTGCAGTAAGTTAAGAAACATGATATTTTCTTGGAAAATCCATGCTGGCTCTCTTTAATTAACCCACATTTGTTCATGTGGTCATTAATTCAATCCTAAAGTTATTGTTTATAGAGATTTCCCCACCACTGACGTTAAACTGATAAGCATTTGCCAGGCTTACCCTTGCATCTTATTCCGAACAAGGTTTGCAGTGCTCCAGCCTTTGGTCACCAACCCTGAGAATAAGCAGAACTGAAAACAAATGGCCAGGGCCTCAGTAATTTTCACTCCCATTTCTTTCAGAATCCTCGAATGTCTCTTATCTGGCCTCGGTGCCTTATTTACTTTAAGAACAGCCTATCCTTATCTCCTTCTTATCAACTTTGAACCCTCCAGTTACCCACTAACCCCCAAGAGAAAACAAAAAACGAAATCAAACACACACACACAAACACACTTAACGATAATAAGGTTTGAAAGGAAGCAGTGGTACAAACAGAGAGAATAAAGACATGCAGAGTAAAAGTCCTTAATGTCTTGTGGCGTGAGAGTGAAACCTGAGCCCTGACTACTTAGCTTAGTCTTTCTCAGCAGTAGCGAAATTTGCAAAATTCTGGTCTTCTCATTGAATAGCTTTGCTTTTCATGAATTCATACTCCTCTCTCTCTCTGAGCTGCAAAGCAAGCCACTGAAATATGGCTTGTTCCTATATACCTGAGACTAGATCCATTGTCTTTCCAAGTAGAATATTCCATAGGCAACTGTTCATCTCTCATTGTGTGTGTTATCTTGCAAGAGTGAATTAAATAAAAGATGCAAATTTCTGAATGCTGACTTAGTTGACGGTTTTCACAGTCTTTAGGTGAAATGATGATTTCAATATAGCTGGTTTTGGATATTCCACATAGATTTGTCCCAATCTGTAGTCAAATCATCATCACAGGTCTATTCAGGTCAATATTTGTCCTCCTAAAAATCACTTCTGTCCATCATGATCTCAGGTATTTTCAAATCAGATAATGGAAGTTCAGTATTGATAATCCATTTTGATAGAACAATGTGAACAATACATGACATTTATAACTATATAAAATACAGATGATAGGTTACTGTTGCAATATAATATTGTAGTGATTGGAACCAGGCAGATCTCATTGACAAGAGATCCTTAATTGGGGTTGTTAACCTGGGCCAATCAGGGAGCCCTGTCTGAACAATATAAACAGGGGATTCAGAATCTGCTCACTTTAGGGACTATTTCTGAGCTTGCTGGCCACAGCGGTGTACTGTGAAAGAAAAATGTATGCGTGTGTATATATAAGGGATTTAGAATCTCCTCAGTTCAGGAGACTGACTCCGAGCTGGCTGACCACAGCTAGTGTACTGTGCACAAGTTAAAAAAAAAAACAGGAGATTCAGAATTTTTGCTCAGTTCAGGCACTGACTCCAAGCTGGCTGGCCTCAGCTAGGCACTTATGGTTTTTGTAGCAGAAGCTCCAATTCCTTTACAGGTGAACTTGGACTTAGGAGTCAGTGTGAGAGGATGATAAAAGTTTTATAACTTCCTCGTTCTTAAGTGACAAAGACGGAACAGCCTTAAGTTGCAGCTGTCGTGTTTTTTTTTGGTGTTTTCTGAAAACCACAAGTTTGAATGAAAAGGACGGCTGAAACCATAGTTATCTCACCATGTGGCTGCTCCCTTCCAAATATGGTGTTGGTCTTGCTTCGATTACCCACATCCTAGTGTATTGCTTTCAGCCTTTCCATCCCTACCCACCAATCCCCACCCTGACCCAAGTGGATTAAGACCATTACTATTCCTGATTTTGAAATAAAAATAAGCCTGGAATGTAAGATTGTTTCATGATATGGGTGTTGACAATCTTAATGTGAAATAAGTCTAATTACTGTTTGTGACAGTGTGTTTTCCACAGAGGTGTTCTACCTGGCAATGTCCAATCAAGGGGGTTGTCTCCCACACAAGATAATTTCAATTGGGAGTATTTTGGAGGCTTGAGATTATTCATGTTACTGTTGCAAAGTTCTCCAGACCCATACAAATGATTTGGGGAGAAAGCGGGAGTAGGGCACTGAATTGGATGATCAGCCATGATCATATTAAATGGTGGAGCGAAATCGAAGGGCCAATAAGGCCTATTCCTGCTCCAATATTCTATGCTTCTATTGGCAGCCATCTTAGCCACTCAGTGTGCATCCATTTAAAAAAGACAGCTCCAGAAGCTTCTACAGGAGCACAGACCGTGTTTGAAATTATAAATATATCATGCTTCCCCTGTGCTTGAACGCATCATTAATGTCGTTGTGAATCTGACAACTATTGGCAATTTCTTTGGATTTGTTGGTACATCTTCTTTGAGAGAATCTCAGAGATCGAAGGAAAAGTGGAGAATGAAGTTATTTCTCCTTCTGTGTGTGTATTTTTAAAATTTACTCAATTGAGATTTATCAGCATTCATAAAAACCTTCTAGCTGTAGTGTAGTAAGTACAGAGATCTATCTGAAATGCATTAAGCAAACTGCCTGATGCAAAAGCTTCTCGCATTTAAATGCTGGTCAGAGCAAGTATCAGACATGGTGTCCCTACAGCAGAGAACAAATTCCTTCAATTTACAGTAATCATCTCTTTAAAAAAATATGTGATATTTCATGATTAATTACTTTAAGAGCACTGATTCAGCACATTATGGAAAGAATGTTGCTAAAATAATTGAATTACATTTTACTTAGTACAGCTCAGGGAGCAGAAAGAAAGGAGGTCAAATTATGAAACGGGATGGAGATCAGTAATTTAATCTAGATTGTTTTCTGTAGCCTGAATAAATCTGAATTAGTTTAGATTACGTTATGGAAATCCACAAGGCACTTTATGATTACTTTGTAGTTGCTATCTGTTTTGTCAATTAACTCCTCCGCACTTGAGGTGTTGTATTTACATAAACAAATTACATTAAGCCTGCAACACAGAATCAGGATATTCAGTCCATTTGAGGGATGCTGCTGTTTAAGTTTCACATAAGCCTTTGTTTACACTTTTTGTGTCAAACCATACTGCTTAACACTCAGGTCCTTTGTTTACTGCTTACCCAGCTTTAACTCTATTATACTTGTGGCTTGAAATCTTACGCTGGCAATGGAATGCGGTGCTCTTTTGGCTGGGGAGCTATTGCAAGACATGTATTGTTTCCTTTCGGGAAGGCCCACTTAAATATAAGCCAATCAGGTATTTGAGAACCCACTGGTTAGCCTTGCGCTGGCATGAGGAGGTGGAGGTCCCAGCTATCAACAGCTGTTGGCCAATCAAATGCCAGAAGCTCTCTTGCTCAGCATGGAAACAGACCCTTCGGTTCAACCAGTCCATGCTGAACATAATCTCAAACCAAACTAGTCCCACCTGCCTGCTCCTGGCGCATATCCTTTCAAACCTTTCCTATTTATATATCCATCCAAATGTCTTTTAAACGCTGTAATTGTACCCACATCCACCACTTCCTCAGGAAGTTCATTCCGCATGTAAAACACCCTCTGTGTAAAAAAATTGCCTCTTTTGTCTTTTTAAAATCTCTCTCCTCTCACCTTAAAAATGTACCCCCTAGTCTTGAAAATTCCCATCTTAGGGAAAAGACAACTATCATCAATTCTATTTATACCTCTCATTATTTTATAAACTTCTATCAGGTCACCTCTCAAGTTCCTACACTCCAGTGAAAAATGTCCCAGGCTTTCCAGCCTTTCCTTGTAACTTAAACTTTCCATACCCAGCAACACCCTGGTAAATGGCTTCTGAACCTCTCCAGCTCGATAATAATCTTCCTAGAACTGGGCAACTAAAACTGGACACAGTATTCCAGAAGAGGCCTCACCAATGTCCTGTACAACCTCAACATAACATCTCAATTCCTATAGTCGAAGGACTGAGGAATAAAGGCAAGTGTGCCAAACCGTCTTTTTAACCATCCTGTCTATATGTGACACAAATTTTAAAGAATTATGTACCTGCACCCCTAGGTACCTCTGTTCCAAAACACTATACAAGGCCCTACCACTAATTGTATAAGCCCTACCCTTGTTTTCTGTACCAAAATGCAATACCTTGCATTTATCCAGATTAAACTCCGTCTGCCATTTTTCACCCCATTGATCCATTTGATCAAGATTCCTTTGTAATGTTAGAAAACCTTATTCATTGTCTACAATGCCACCAATTTCGGTGTCATCCACAAGCTTACTAACCATGCCTTCTGTTCTTTCATCCAAATAATTTATATAAATGACAAACAGAAGAGGATCCAGAACCGATTCCTGTGGAACACCACTGGTCAAAGGCCTATAGTACAAACCCATCAAAGTGATCTTTCCTTTCTTATTTGTTCTACCTACTGGACGATTTTTTAGAAATATCTTCCCTAGTTACTGCAGTAATGTATTCCTTAATCAAAAATGCACCCCCCCCCCCCACCTCGACTCCTTTCTTGCCTATTTTTCTATCCTTCCTATTGCATCTAAACCAGGAACATTGAGCTGCCGGTCTTGCCCATCTCTCAGCCAAGTTTCTATAATACCAATGACATTCCCGATCCCATGTTCTTAAACATGCCCTGAGTTCATCAGCTTTACCTGTAAGAGCCCTTGCATTGAAATAAGTGCAACTTAGTTCTTCAGAGTTACTACATACTCTGACTCTCTCTTATCTTTCTTTTCTAATTGACATGCTCTCCTCACATTCAGAACCTACCCCATCAATCCTTCCATTTACACTGCTGCTTAGAATTCCTCCTCTCGCCTTCTCTATCAGTACAAAGTTTCCCTTAATAGAATGAGCAAATCTTCCTGCTAAGATATTGCTCCCTTTCCAGTTTAGGTTTGACCCATCCCTTTGTATAGGTCTTTTCTATCACAAGCGACATTCCAATTGTCCAAAATCCTGAATTACTGAGCAATACACCAGCTGTTCAGCCATTGATTTATCTCCTTTAACCTTTCATTCCTTCCCTCGTTTGAGTTTGGCATTGAGAGTAAACCAGAAACTACTACTTTTAAGGTTTTTTCTTTAATCTTCTACCCATCCTCTCTTAAATTCACTCTGTACTGTTTTAATCTTTTCCCTAAAAATGTCATTCCTACCAATGTGTACAATAATTTCTGGCTTCTCAATCTCACGTTTAACTATATGCTTGAAGCATTTAGAAAGATCCTTAATCCTAGCATCAGGAAAGCAACAAACCATCCTAAATTTACTCTCACTGTCACAGAATCGCCTGTCTATGCCCCTGACAGGAGAGCTCCCAAAACAATAATTCTATTAAATCTTGTCAAACGCTGCCTAACATAAGAATTGCTCCAAGTATCCAATGACTGACTGGCCCTTCCATTTTCCTCGGAGAGACAATCCCCTTCAACTGTTCCAAAAACTGAATATCTATTTGATAGAGGAATAGCCACCAGAGACTTTTGAACGACCTTCTTACCTTTCCTGACAGTCACCCATCTACCTGACAGATCCTGCTGGGTAATAACTTTTCTAAATCTATTCACCATCTCACTCCATTCCTTATATACAGCCTTAATAACATTAAGCCTAAAAAGTAGGATGTGTCAATAACACTTTACATACAAAATAAACTAACTTTCATTACCTGCAGAAGATAACGTTAAAATGGAAAAAAAATTAAAATATAGATATCAAACATACAAAAATTAAATAAAATCGACCACTTAGCTGAATAAAAATGATTCCTCTTAAATAAATTCCTCAAAGAAAAAAATTCTTCTCCAGAGCTGACCATGTGTAGGACTCTCCAGAGTGAAAACACAACTCCTTATTTAAAAAAAACTATTCGGATTTTTTTCAGAAAAAGAGATGTCTGGAATGTGAAAAAAAACGCTGTAAAACACATATAGACTTCTTAAATTTCTGCATTAAGAATAGGAAAAAAAAGCCTCAGCTGTTCACTGTAAACCTTTAAAAAAACTTTTAAAGACCAGTCCGTTTGAAAACAAAATAACAAAATTGCGATTTTTTTTAATCTTATATTAGCAAACTATAATGACTATAATAACTGCAAAACTGTTAAAAATAACTATAATAAATCTTTAACTAAACCTGCAATCCCGGGAGCAGCTGCAGGATCCACACTGCTAGAGAGATTTTGGCAGTGCCTCTTCCAGAATGTCGTCAACTAAAGGCCCAGAAGCAAGGGACAACACAGATCATTATGAGGGGGGTTTCCCAGGATGGGTCCAAGAGGTAGAAGCGTGTATATACGGGGTTTCGGTAACAAGAACAAGGAGTGGCTCTCAGCCAGCTCTCCAACCCCACCCCCTCCACTTACTGATGCCAGAGCCCTCAATAGGAACTGAGTGTCTTTGAAGGGAGGGAAACCACCAACTCCCAACCCAACCCCCCTCAAAACCCCCTTCTGCCCACCCCACTCCCCACCTTCCCCCAGGAGCAGCTTGCCCAGTTTTTACTTATGCTCTCTCCATAGTGACAGGGCCATGCTGCTGGGTTAACAGTAGTGACCGCAAGCAAATAAAGACTTGTGTTTTTGTTCCGGAGAGTCCTACACACGGTCAGCTCCGAGGAATTTATTGAAGATGAATCATTTTTTATTCAGCTAAGTGGTTGATTTTAATTGTCTTAATTGGTGGCATGATGGGAATGCCGACTGCAGGCTTTCCCACTGTGAATGTGGGAAGGCAGCAAGTCGATGATGCACCATTCTGCCTGATTCTATGCTCTCCCTACCTTCAAACATGCTACTACTGGGGACAGAAAATTCCACTTTGTAGTAATAGATAACACATTGTGGAGCTGGAGGAACACAGCAGGCCAGGCAGCATCAGAGGAGCAGGAAAGCTGACGTTTCGGGTCAGGACCCTTCTTCAGAAATGGGG
>NC_063338.1:73653284-73654969 GCF_021869965.1 Rhincodon typus
GAACACAGGCCAAGTCCCGCGGCAGAGCGAGCACAGGCCTAGTCCCAAGGCAGAGAGAGCACAGGCCTAGTCCCACATCAGTGCGAGTACAGGTCTAGTCCCGCGGCAAAGTGAGCACTGGCCTAGTCCCACATCAGAACGAGCACAGGCCTAGTCCCATGGCAGATCGAACGCAGGCCGATTCCCACAGCAGAGAGAGCACAGGCCTCATCCCACAGCAGAATGAGCACTGGCCTAGTCCCATGGCAGATCAAGCACAGGCCTAGTCCCACAGCAGAACGAGCACAGCCCTAGTCCCACTACAGATCGAGCACAGGCCGATTCACACAGCAGAGCGAGCTCAGGCCTCGTCCCACAGCAGAGTGAGAACAGGCCAAGTCCCACAGCAGAGCGAGCACGGGCCTAGTCCCACGGCAGAGCAAGCAGAGGCCGAGTCCCACAGCAGAGCGAGCATTGGTCTAGTCCCATGGCAGAGTGAGCACAGGCCAAGTCCCACGGCAGAGCAAGCACAGGCCAAGTCCCACAGCAGAGTGAGCATAGGCCGAATCCCACATCAGAGCGAGCGCAGGCCGATTCCCACATCAGAGTGAGCACAGGACTAGTCCCACGGCAGAGCGAGCACAGGCCTAGTCTCACGGCAGAGCAAGCACACGCCTAGTCCCATGGCAGAGTGAGCACAGGCCTAGTCCCATGGAAGAGCGAGCACAGGCTGATTCCCACATCAGAGCGAACACAGGCCAAGTCCCGCGGCAGAGCGAGCACAGGCCTAGTCCCACAGCAGAGAGAGAACAGGCCTAGTCCCGCGGCAAAGTGAGCACTGGCCTAGTCCCACATCAGAACGAGCACAGGCCTAGTCCCACGGCAGATCGAGCGCAGGCCGATTCCCACAGCAGAGAGAGCACAGGCCTCATCCCACAGCAGAATGAGCACTGGCCTAGTCCCATGGCAGATCAAGCACAGGCCTAGTCCCACAGCAGAATGAGCACAGGCCTAGTCCCACTACAGATCGAGCACAGGCCGATTCCCACAGCAGAGCGAGCTCAGGCCTAGTCCCACAGCAGAGTGAGAACAGGCCAAGTCCCACAGCAGAGCGAGCACGGGCCTAGTCCCACGGCAGAGCAAGCAGAGGCCGAGTCCCACAGCAGAGCGAGCATTGGTCTAGTCCCATGGCAAAGCGAGCACAGGCCCAGCCCCACATCAGAGCGAGGACAGGCCTAGTCCCATGGCAGAGCAAGCACAGGCCTGGTCCCACAGCAGAGCGAGCACAGGCCTAGTCCCACATAAGAGCGAGCACAGGCCTCGTCCCACGGCAGAGTGAGCACAGGTCTAGTCCGACAGCACAGCGAGCATGGGCCTAATCCCATGGCAGAGGCAGCATAGGCCGAGTCCCACAGCAGAGCGAGCACTGGCCCAGTCCCACATCAAAGCAAGCAGAGGCCGAGTCCCACAGCAGAGCGAGTGTAGGTCTAGTCCCATGGCAGAGCGAGCACAGGCCCAGCCTCACATCAGAGTGAGCTCAGGCCAAGTCCCACGGCAGAGCGAGCACAGGCCGATTCCCCGCATCAGAGCGAGCACAGGCCGAATCCCACATCAGAGCGAGTGTAGGTCTAGTCCCATGGCAGAGCGAGCACAGGCCTAGTCCCACATCAGAGCGAGCACAGGCCTAGTCCCACAGCAGAGCGAGC
>NC_063338.1:73654979-73664604 GCF_021869965.1 Rhincodon typus
GCGAGTCCTGCAGCAGAGCATGCAAGGGCCTAGTCCCGCAGCAGAGCGAGCATCGGCCTAGACTCACAGCAGAGCGAGCACAGGCCAATTCCCACGGCAGAGAGAGCACAGGCTTAGTCCCGCGGCAAAGTAAGCACAGGCCTGGTCCCACATCAGAGCGAGCATAGGCCTAGTCCCACAGCAGATCGAGCACAGGCCGATTCCCACAGCAGATCGAGCACAGGCCTCGTCCCACAGCAGAACGTGCACTGGCCTAGTCCCACGGCAGAGCGAGCACAGGCCTAGTCCCACGGCAGATCAAGCACAGGCCGATTCCCACAGCAGAGCGAGCTCAGGCCTAGTCCCACAGCAGAGTGAGCACAGGCCAAGTCCGACAGCAGAGCGAGCAAGGGCCTACTCCCATGGCAGACCAAGCTCAGGCCGAGTCCCACGGCAGAATGAGCACGGGCCTAGTCCCACGGCAGAGCGAGCACAGGCCCAGTTCGACATTTGAGCGAGCATAGGTCTAGTCCCACGGCAGAACGAGCTCAGGCCTAGTCCCATATCAGGGCGAGCACAGGCCTAGTCCCACATAAGAGCGAGCATAGGTCTAGTCCCATGGCAGAGCGAGCACAGGCCTAGTCCCATGGCAGAATGAGCACGGGCCTTGTCCCACAGTAGAGCGAGGACAGGCCCAGTCCCACATCAGAGCAAGCACAGGCCTAGTCCCATAGCAGAGTGAGCACAGGCCTAGTCGCACATCAGAGCAAGCACAGGCCTAGTCCCATGGCAAAGCGCACACAGGCCCAGTCCCACATCAGAGCAAGCACAGGCCTAATCCCATAGCAGAGCGAGCACATGCCTAGTCGCACATGAGAATGAGCACAAATCTAGTCCCATGGCAGAGTGAGCACAGGCCTAGTCCCACGGCAGAGCAAGCACAGGCTGAGTCCTCCGGCAGAGCGGAACGAATGGGCCAATTCCCACGGCAAACAAGCTCTGGGGTTGGCGGGCACGGACTGGAACTTAAGTATTTGTTGTCAGTTATTACTATTCTGGACTTTTTCAACTGTTCCCATGCTAATCTATTTTTTTTCACTCTGTGACAACACATTTTTTTACTGCGTAACTACACTTAAAAGTATCTGTACCTAGGTCCTCAGTAGCTAAGATGGTGCCGGAAGGCGACATTACAAACTTTTCACTGCACTCATTCGAGTGCATGTGATAATAAAGTCTGTTCTCTTCTATTCAATGATTGTGGAGGTCAAATTTGATGCTAACACACCAGCAATATGCGGGTAGAATTTACAGTTCTGCTCATCATTAATCCAGCCACGAGCAAAATGTTTTGAGCAAAAATCCTGTGTCTCACAAAGTCTTTATTGTCATCCAGGTTGTCAGTCTTTAATTCTGATTAGTTTTGTTGGTAGAAAAAAGAACATTTTGTTTTAGTGACACTTAAAGCCAGTAGCGAAATGCACTGCTCCTGAAAATTATTAAATTCGAGTCCTGTCAAAATACATAGGTATTTGCAATTGTTATTAGCACAAAGATTCAACTTTTGACCTCTGATTAGAACTACGATATGCAGTCTGTGGTTTGAAAGGTATTTATTTTATTCTTTGCTGCATTGTACTGACCAAATATTTGCATGTCATGAACTATGCTTCTGTGCAATGATCAAGTTGACTCAATGGATATAATAATGGTATTAATTAGTTTTTTGGTGCCAGGTAGGATGTCCATCATCTATTCTCTTAGTAAAATGCAATTTCAATGTTTTAAAAGGTTAATCATTTTTGGAGAATTTGCACAAGAAGATGTCGATATCAGCCGAATACCTTAATGAACAATGCCATGACTTTTTGGCAGGATATGCTGTAGCAAGTTTATACAACAGCAGATCTTACAGCAACATTGATGTAAATTTTCTGAATGCAGCTTTAATATTATTATCTTAATTTGAATTAAAGATGAGGTAAAATGATACATTTGTTCACTTGATGAATCCTGTTTGTGCTTATGATGTCAAGTTGCTGTCCTTTCAGATTTGATGATGTCTTATAGAAATGTCAAGTAATTTAGTTTTAAATATCTTTTGAGAGTCATACTCTCTTTTTGAATGAATGCAAAATAGTTTCTGTTTCTCAATGATGCAAACTGTAATTTGACTGTGAAATTGCCCACATGTGACACTACATAATTGCTATGCAATAGAAATGAAAGCAAAACAAAATTTAAAATGGTAACATCTAGTCTTTATTCTTAATTTTTGTTGTCAACTCTGTTAATTTCAAAATATAACCTTCATGTATTCCCAGAGCCATGCCTTTCTTAGCCAAAGAGTAGTGTGGATTCTATAATATAAATTTACATAGCATCCTCTGGGTCAAAATCAGAAATGAACTTTCCCGAAATGCTGTTAAAACTGTCAATTCAAATTTTAAATATTGACAGACATCAATAGACTTTCGCTAGCTAATGTCAAGGGTAATGGAACAGAGTTGGGTAAATGGCATTGAGATACAAACCAACCATGATATAACAGAATAACAGAGCACATGCAATGGCCCACAGTAATTCCTCGCTTAACATTGATGTTGCATTCCTGAAAAGTGTGACTTTATGTAAAACAACATTAAACAAATCAGACTTTCACATTCCAACCAACGTAAAAGCGTAATTTGATTCTGCAGGAAATTTCTCGTCAGAAAAATAGTTGAAACATTATGCCCCATCAGTTGAAATAGTGCACTGTAATTCCAAAATTAAATCTTAAATTTCTACACTTGGTCACTGAAATAATTTTCAAAATAAGATAAATTTAGAAATAAAAAAAAATTATGCGCTCCTCCCACCTGTCTTTCCTGACAGCTGGCCAAACCACACTTTTCTTCTCTCCTGCTCCTCTGCCATCTCATTCGTAATCTCTCGCACTTTCCACCCAATGCCCTGACCTTTCTATTTACTAACCTCCT
Source organism: Rhincodon typus (assembly GCF_021869965.1). Classification (NCBI taxonomy): domain Eukaryota; kingdom Metazoa; phylum Chordata; class Chondrichthyes; order Orectolobiformes; family Rhincodontidae; genus Rhincodon; species Rhincodon typus. Next base: position 73,657,940 of record NC_063338.1, read on the forward strand.
CGCTTGCTGGCTCTCCCAGTCGCTGACCCTCACACTCAAAGCTTGTCTCACTAACCCTGTCATTTGCTGACCCTCCCCTTCACCACCTCTCAATGGTGGACATTTTATTCTCTGATCATTATTCTCTGCACCTCTCCCTTTTTACTGCTTCCCTCCAAATTGTCCACTTGGCGAGTGGGAAAGTGGAGAAAAATGGCAACTCAGAGGGTTGGTGAAAAGGGAAGAGAAAATTAATGGAAGGGATTCAGCAACCATGTTTCAAGAAAGGTTAAGTGGGGACCACAAAAAGAATTTTGCTCACAATGATAGATTTCACAAAAGAAGTGTGCTGCAGAATTTGAAGGAAAATCATTGTTGCTTTAAGTCTGACCAAAAACCTCTCCTTGCTCCAAAGTTGATTTAATTGCTATGTAGCCCTGACATAAAAGAATACAAAAGTTCAAGTCCCTACACCAGTGTCCTAATAAAATACAGGTCCTATTAAATCTGTGATGTTAAAACGGAACAATGCTAAATTAGAAAACTTATGTTGGGGCATTCTGCAGTGCCATTATTTTGTTCTTATGTAATAGGTTGTACATATATGCCAATATCTACAGTTGTTGTATACTTGTATGGATTGAGAATTGGTTAATCAGGATGAGAAATAATAGGATAATTCTGGAGATGACAAGCTGTTACTAGCGCAGTAAATTGGGAGGACCACTTGACTATAAAATAATATCAGGCCAAATTTCTAACCTTCAGTTTTTCATCTAATAGATGAAAAGCAAATGAATTACTTAATTATGATTATAAAATAAAAGTATTGCAGCTGCAGAAAATCTGAAATAAAAACAAGAATGTGCCAGACAATTTCGGCAGCTGTGGCAGCATCTGTCACAAGAAAAGGAAAGTTAATGGTTTGAGTCCAAATGACTTTTTCAGAACAGAAGAAGACCCACATCGAAGTTGAAACATTAACTTATTTTCTTCCTCCACAGATGGTGCCAGGCATGCTGAGTTTCCCAAGCATTTTCTGCTTTTAACCTGTCATTGGGGGTTTGTGTTCCTTCCTTTTCTGAATTTCCTACATTCAACATTCTTTGGTGAAGCAATCCTTCCAGGTTCAGGGAAAGGAAAACCTGTTTTGAATGTCTTTTGATCTGAAGCATTCAAATGTTCACCCTTCTAATATTCAGCAAAGTAGAGTCATAGAGATGTACAACATTGTACCAGACCCTTCAGTCCAAATCATCCATGTCAATCAGATATACTAAATTAATCTAGTCCCATTTCCCAGCATTTGGCTCATATCCCTCTAAACCCTCCCTATTCAGTTACCCATCCAGATGCCTTTTAAATGTTGTAATTGTAGGAGCCTCTCCTCTGGCAGCTCATTCCATACACACACCACCCTCTGTATGAGAAAGTTACCCCTCAGGTCCTTCTGAAATCTGTCCCCTCTCACTTTATAGTATACCCTCTGGCTCTGAACTCCCCTACCCTGGAAAAAAAAGATGTTGGCTCTTCACCCTAACCATGCCCCTCATGATTTTTTAAACCTATGTAAGGTCACCCATCAACCTCCGACGCTCCTGTGAAAATATCCCCAGCCTATTTAGCCTCTCCCTATAACTCAAACTCTGATTGCATCACCAGAGAATGTTGAATGTAGGAGATTCTGAAAAGGCAGGAACACAAACACCCAATGACAAGTTAAAAACACAAAATGCCAGGGAAACCCAGCATGCCTGGCGGCATCTGTGGAGGAAAAAGAAAGTTAATGTTTCGACTTCAATGTGAGTCTTCTTGAGTTCTGAAAAAGTCATTTGGAGTCAAAGTCAGGAAAAAGAAGAAGGCATACATTGGATTTAACCTATCAGACTCAAGTGACTACAGTCGAGATGATGATAAAAAGTGTAGGAGCACACTTAAGAAGGAAATCAGAAGAGCAAAAAGAAGACATGGAGATGGATCTGGTAGATAAGGGTAAAGATTATCCCACGAGGTTCTACAGGTATATTAAGAGTAAAAGGGAGAGAATAGGTCTCCTTAAAGATCAGCATGGCTGTCTATGTGTGGAGATGGGGGAGATTTTTACTGAATATTTTTCCTTAGTGTTCACTGAGGAGAGAATCATGATTGCTAAGGAAATAAGGGAAACAAGTGGGGATGTTTTAGACGGCATATATATTACCAGAGAGAGTAGGAACTGCAGATGCTGGAGAATCCGAGACAACAAGGTGCAGGGCTGGATGAGCACAACAGGCCAAGCAGCATCATAGGAGCAGAGAGGCTGACGTTTCGGGCCTAGACCCTTTTTCTGACGATAATTCTGGAGATGACAAGCTGTTACTAGCGCAGTAAATTGGGAGGACCACTTGACTATAAAATAGGCCCGAAACGTCAGCCTCTCTGCTCCTATGATGCTGCTTGGCCTGCTGTGTTCATCCAGCCCTGCACCTTGTTGTCTCATATTACCAGAGAGGATGTGTTTGCAGCTTTAGATCACAGTAAGATGGATAAATCCCCTGGACCTGATCAAGTCCATCCTCGGACATTGTGGGAGGCTAGCGAAGAAATTGCAGAGGCCCTTGCAGAGATTTTTGCTTCATCTTTAGCCACTGGTGGAGTTGCAAAAGACTGGAAGGTGGCTAATGTTGTTCCATTGTTTAAGAAAGTTAGCAAAGACAGGCCAGGCAACTACAGGCCAGTGAGCCTGATATCAGTGGTAGGCAAGTTATTGGAGAGGATACTGAGGGACAGGATCAACCAACATTTGGATAGTCAAGGTCTGATTAGGAATAGTCAGCATGGATTTGTGCGTGGGAAGTCATGTCTACAGATCATTTAGAGTTTTTTTGAAGAGGTAACCAAGAGGATAGATGAGGGTAGAGCAGTGGATGTTGTCTATATGGACTTTAGTAAGGCCTTTGACAAGGTCCCACATGACAGGCTAGTCATGAAGGCTTGGTTGCATGGGATCCAGGCAGAGCTAGCTAACTGGATTCAAAATTGGCTCAATGGTAGAAAGCAGAGGGTGATGGATGAAGGTTGTTTCTTGGACTGGAGGCCTGTGAGTAGTGATGTGCCACAGGGGTCAGTGCCGGGACCTTTGTTATTTGTTATTTACATAAGTGATCTGGATGTGAATGTACAAGGCATGATTAGCAAGTTTGCAGATGATACAAAATTAGGAGGTATCGTTGATAGCGAAGAAAGTTATCAAAAATTACAGAGGGATCTTGATCAGATGGGGTAGTAGGTTGAAGATTGGCAAATGCAATCCAATACAGATAAATGTTCGGAAAGTCAAACCAAGGTAGGACTTACACAGTAAATGGTAAGGTCCTGAGGGTTATTGTGGAACAGAGGGACCTGGGAGTAAAAGTACATAGTTCATTGAAAACGGCGTCACATGTAGACAGGGTGGTGAAGAAGGCATTTAGCAAGCTGGCCTTCATCGGTCGAGGCATTCAGTATAGAAGTTGGGATGTTATGTTACAGTTGGTGAGGCCACACTTGGATTATTGTGTATAGTTTTGGTCACCCTGTTATAGAAAAGACAAAGTAAAACTGGAAAGTGTGGAAAGAAGATTTCCGAGTATGTTGCCAGGACTAGTAGGCCTGAGTTGTAGGGAGAGGTTGGCCAGAATAGGACTTTATTCCTTAGAATATAGAAGATTTATGGATGACCTTAGTAAGGTGTATAAAATCATGACGGACATAGATAGGATGAATGCACATAGTCTTTTTTCCCAGGGATGGGGAGTTGAAAACTAGAGGGCATAGGTTTAAGGTGAGAGGTGAAAGATTTAACAAGGGCCTGAGGGGCAACTTCTTCACGCAGAGAGTGGTGCGTGCATGGAATGAGCTGCCACAGAAAGTGGTTGAGGCAGGTACAATAGCAACATTTAAAAAACACTTGGATAGGTACATGGATAGGAAGGGTTGAGAGGTATATGGACCTAATGGAGGCAGTTGGAAGTAGATGAGTGGGCACCATGGTCAGCATGGACCAGTTTTGGCCGAAGGGTCTGTTTCCATGCTGTGTTACTCTATGACTCTATGACGCAAATCCTCCAACCCTGGCAACATCCTTGTAAATCTTTTCTGAATCCTCTCAAGTTTCACAATACCTTTCCTATAGCAGAGAGATGAGGTGGATACACACTCTCTCTGTCTCCCTCACACAGACCCCACACATGCAAGTGCGCACGCACAAACACACACACACACACAGAGACACACACACACACACACACACTCTGACTCTCCCCCACATACATACACACATTCTCCATCACATACACTCTCACTCCTCCTCACATACACTCTCACTGTCCCTCACATACACATACATACTCTCCATCTCTCTCTCACACACACACACAAACACACACAGACACAGACACACACACACACACAAACAAACACACACTCTGACTCTCCCCACATACACACACACACTCTCCATCACATACACTCTCACTCCTCCTCGCATACACTCTCACTGTCGCTCACATACACATACATACTCTCCATCACACACACACAGACACACGCACACACACGTGAACATGTGGGGTGAATTTGTATTTGCAGATACATTCAGTTTTTAACAAAAAGCACACCATGTGTGCAATGTCAGTCAATGTGGCATTTTATAAATTCCTACTTTAGAAGTAAAACCAGTCTGACTCCAAACCAAAACACAAAGATTCTAAACAAGGCCTGACAACTAACATGCATTGTCTGACCTAAAAACCTAAAATGTCACTTCTTCTTTACACTGATAAAACCTTTAGTTCTCTCAGGACCATGACTTCAAAGGAATTCAGGGATTTACATATACATATTAATCAATTAAAACCTTCTAACTGATTAAAGATTTAACAGGATCTTAGGTTTGTTTAGTACATCCTCATCAGCAGTGTGACCTTTTGATCTTTTACTTATAAATTCTGTGTTTGATACGACCTCTCTCACTAACACCTGAAGAAGAAGTAAGACTCTGAAAGCTTGTGTTTTCAAATAAACTTGTTGGACTATAACCTGGTGTCGTGTGCTGACCTATTGAACACAAAATTCCAAAAGTGGCCTAACCAATGACCTGTCCAGCTACAACATGACCTCCTAACTCCTATACTCAATGCACTGACCAATAAAGGTAAACATGCCAAATGCCTTCTTCACTACCCTGTCTACCTGTAACTCTACTTTCGAGAAACTATGAACCTGGATCCAAGGTCTCTTTGTTCAGCAACACTCCCTAGTTAACAAACTCATTATGATGGTTAAATTCTGGCACATTGATCAAACTGAATGGAGATAAAAGGAAGTTGATGTGATTTTCAAATTATTATCGGGCAGTCAATAAGACAAAGTATGAATTGGCAGGAAGCATTCTGATGCATTATAGATATTCAGATAATTAACGTTTACCGAGAATTCATTTCAGCTTCTAAGCTTGAATTCCTTATTTCTTTCCAAAGGTTGGACCTACATCACAACCAAAAGCAAATGTCCAGCAAACACCCACCACGGAGCATTTTCCCTCCTCATCCCAGGCTAGTCCTTCGGCAGTACAGCGGAGAGTGAAAAGTGGAGCTGCTAACTGTGATCGTCTCAGCCAGACAAAGTCAATGGTTCTCACTGACTCCAGCCCACTCAAACCACCGGTGAGTAGGCAGTACCACATTTTGATCTGCTGTGAAAATGTAGGGAAATAGTTACTGTTAAGTGGTTTCAGATTTTCATTTTGATGAGGGTGGATGAACTATATTTCAAAATGTTTTTTTTTCAGAATTTTAACGGAATAAATGGCATTCGCAAAAATAAAGATAAAATTAATGGCAGCCCTCTTGAATTCACTTTCTAGAGGATAAGGAATTCGCTTATTAACTGCAGCTCGGAAGCATCACTTTGAGCTTTGAGCAATGAGCAATTTAGTTCCACGTTCTTCATGAAACTTAGCCTTTCTATATTCGAGAAGAATACTAGAGAAAGCATTCAGGACAAGAATGACTGCAGACAATGTTGGGGAGTTCTCCTGTTTTCTCATTACCTCTCACCCCGCTCATTTCCTTCCCGGCAAACCCGGGTTTAATGCACGTTTTGTCAGTCAAAACTGTGATGTTGTTTGGCAACATTGAATAAACTGTGAAAATGGGCTGCAGCAGATATTGCTGCATGCATGAGTTTTTGTATTCTTATTGAAATGTGGGATTCATCAAGAAAGTTGTTTTCTTTTTTCACAAGCTTCTTTAGGTAATGCCTGTCTCATATTATGTTGAATTGAATTGAATCATTTATTGACATTATTCAAAGTAAAACTACAGTGAAAAGTGTGTACCTTCACCATACATATATGGCGCCATTCGCATTAACTTAGAATAAGACAAGAAATAAAAGGATAACTTAAGAGAGTCCAACTTTCCTTTCCACTGCTGCAGTCCCGCTCCAGGCTTTCCAGCCCTCGCCATGACTCTGCCTAGAGTCCCTCTCCGGGTTTTCCAGCCCTCGCCATGACTCCGCCCAGAGTCCCTCTCCGGGTTTTCCAGCCCTCGCCATGAATCCGCCTAGAGTCCCTCTCCGGGTTTTCCAGCCCTCGCCATGAATCCGCCCAGAATCCCTCTCTGGGTTTTCCAGCCCTCGCCATGAATCCGCCCAGAATCCCTCTC